>NC_141855.1:4497754-4650318 GCF_024713525.1 Acromyrmex echinatior | reverse complement strand
GAAAAGGAAGGCATGCAGAATTTATAAGGCGAACCTTCGCATAGTCGCTTTACAAGAAGAAGACGAGGTTTTTTATCTGAGGATGGCGCTCATATTGCGAACACTCACGGGTTAATCCCGTCGAGGTTTACGAGACAGCGTCGCTAGAACGCTCGACATATTTCATCGTCGGCGTTGCATTGCACTGAGCGATTTTCTCCACCAGGTCGGTATACTTGCTCGCAGGCCGTAAGCCGTCGGTGGAATATCCGATAAACGTGTACGACTTAATTAATGCTTTGTCACCCCGCTGTCTTACCACGCATCTTCCGTCCGATCGCGCTCACGCACGCACGAGATTTCATCTTTCGGAGGCGCAACCGCGAGCGCCCTAAATCACTGTATTAACACGTACACGACGTCCGCGCACGAATGAAAATGCTCTCGTCCCAAAGAGATGAAAGACTAATGAGATACACATTTTGGAAATTTCTTTCAATATATGTAGGATAAATTTATCGCTTATTAATTTATCTCCTGTAAATTCCACGCGACACAAAATACGGCTATTTTCTCCATTTGCAGGCCCTCTGATGACTTTATTTTTCGGTCCGGTCCGACGCTCGTTTAAAAAATTCATAATTATTACGGAGATATCTTCGCGATATCCCGGCGTTTCACGTATCCGGAACGACCGAACGCGCCACAAATCATGGACCTAACACGTGCCTCCGTTCTCGCGAGATATATTCCCGCGACGCGAGAAATGATAAATCCCGGGAGCAGCAAAAACGCGCGCGCATCCGGTAACCGAGAATAAATGCCGAAACGCGAAATCGGAGAAAAAGCCGACCGCGACCGAAACAAGTCCTTCATGAAATACCGATGCCGCACAACGGTGGAATCAAAAAAGCGACGACCACGCGCGCGCCAAAGCGACGCGTCTGCATTCAAAACCGGGTGCATAACCGATAAGCTACGTTCGCGTGTTGTGTTTATAATACATCACTGGTATCTGCTGAGTATTTACGACGCGAATTGTAAATAGAATCGATCATTTACATACATTTAACCCTCCGTCTGCAATCTGGGCCTTTTTTTGGCACAAGCGAAATTATACTCAAATTTCTCGGAAATAAAGGGCGAAAGTTTTCCTCTTCGAGTATCTTGTCAAAATCTATTTGATAATGTAATAAAGATATTGAAAAATAACTCTGAATTTTTTCATATTTTTTGAAAGCCTAGAACAGAGTAAAACTTGAGGAAAGAGTACGAAGGGAATAAATGTATGATTGTAGAGATGAAGGGTTCAATATTTGTACAGTCGTCGAATCATATGATACTTCTAATATTCGGAATCTTTTAAATTCCCCAATTTTCTATTTTGATTCCATGATTGTATTTTCTCTCCACATCTGACTAAAGATTACAAATTTTATGTGAACAATATTTAACAATATGTTATCTAATCATTTAAAATAAAAATTATAATTAAGGGATAAAGGTTATTTTTTGGAGTTTTCTTTCTTAATTTATATTTTGTTTGAATACTTCAAATGAATATGAATACTCGTAAAGTATTCATATTTTTTTCAAAAATAAATATTTTTGAAAATTCACAATTTTGAATAAATGTACGAATACATGTTTCTTTAACATTGGAAATTTTGAATAAATGTACGAATACATGTTTCTTTAACATTGGAAATTTTGAATAAATACAATTTGTAGCTCAATTACAAATTTTTGTATTCATCGAGCACACCATACTTTCCATAAACTCTGTTTTGCATTGTACGTCGCAACTTCGATCGTTCACTCCAATCGCTCTCGAATTATTCTACCCGATTTATGATCGTTCCTAATCCCAATTCACGCGACCCTTCTAATCTGTCGCTCATAACCGCGCTTGACGGCGTAGTGATAAACGCGATACGACACATACATATACAAACACACGCACGCGAAAACGAGGCTTAATCGAGCATTAAAAATAGTCACAATTCATTGTCTGACGTGTACATGCACGTGAGCGATCAGCGTCCTCGGCGTCCCGCATCTCGCGTCGCATGAATGATCTCGTAGGGGTGGCACTGAAGTAATCAAGGTGGTTGCTTGCTTAATCAGTTCTCCCTCCTCTTCTTTCTTTTTTTCCCTCTCCTCTCACCATTTTCTTTCTTTCTCTCTTTTTCTGTTCAGGGCTCTCGAGCATTAACGTCGCGCCAAGCTAGATTTAATGCAACTCCGTAATGTGTGACGTGCTGCAGGTGTTAAGAGCATTTTCGAACGCTTTAACGAGCGCGAGTGCGATATAGCCAAACGGCGCGTTGCACAGCGCCGAACGAATTACGAGGATATATACGTAAAGACGGCGTAAAAGATCGCAGCGTGAAGGTTCGCGTGAGTACAGGAGGCCCGGGTGCTGCCGATTTTCACGAACTACCATTTTCACGTTCGCTATTTTATCGCGGCGTTCGCCGCTATCAGATCCTTCCAGGATCGATGCGAGAAAAAACGTTCCTTATCTCTCTCAGATGGAAATAAAAACTTTCAAGTACTTTATTATGTCTCGAAAACAAAGATAATTCGAAACTATAATTTGAAACGTATAACGAAAAGAAAGATAACCCTAAAATGTACTCGGAACATTCGTGTGCTCAAGAAATATATTTCAGATATCTTCAAGGATACTTCCAATTGTTTCGTAAAATATTCACAAAATGATCTTTGTCGGGATGTTTTCGCATTGCAACAACTTAAAAATGTAAGAATAGCTTACCAAAGTTATTCAATTATGAACAACAATAAAAAGTACGGGAATGGGAGGAGGAAGTTAAAACTGAGGTACATAATGGAAAGATCAGAAAGAGAAAGTTACGCGTAGAAAATGTAAGGACTAATTTTTAGTTATGATGTCAGGAAAACTTTGGAATACTCTGGGGGAATTGGCTTTACAAGTCTTGAGAACTTAAGAATCGTGTTCGACTGCGACCTTTTCGCGCAAGGAAGATCAATCGACAACGGCGAATCACGGATATGCGATCGCCTGAGTCGTGAAAATGATTTTGCGAAGTTTTACGGCGTAACGTCATAAAATATCACATACGTATGCGTAAACATATGTAAAAAAATTCACACACACGTATTCCGCTTGAGAAATTTTACGAAGACAATAAAAACTGAGCAGGTGCTTCTTTTGCCAGTTTCATACACAAAACCGCAAATGATCAATCTTATTATGTTTAAAAAAATACATTTGGGAACAAAATACTGAAGCGAAACATTTTCCAACCGCGTCCTCAAAATCGTAAGCATCTTTTGAATACTTTCGTTTCGAATTAATTTCTTTCCTAGAGATTTTAAGATTTTTGCACAAAAATAATACCACACAGTTTCGTATATGTAGTTAATATAATTTGAAAAACTAAATTTTGATTCAAAAATTTTCAGATCGAAATTAATTTCGATTTGAACAACGTCTTGATGTATAGACTTAACAAATGACATAGCCAATATATATCAATATTACACACATGTATGATATGCATAATTATCCGTATAAGTGTAGGTCAATATTTATAACGAATATGCGGAAAGTTAGCCATGTTGTTTAGAGTCGCCTTTATTTCTTTTTTTAATATTTTTTAGTATTTATATTGTTTACTACGTTAGTGATTTAGCGATTTATTTAACCATTGATGAGTTAAATTTAATCAAATAATTATAAATTAATTAATAACACATAATTTATTCAAATTAAAAGATTTCTCTCTTTCTCTCTCTCTCTCTCTCTCTCAAATTAATGAAAATATAATATATCTGCTCTAAATAGTACAATTATTGGCACAATATTAGAGTCCAATATCCTCAACATTTAATCAATATCGCTAATGAAAATTGCTATGGTGTTTATAGTAAGAAAATGTGTGCATAATAAGAGATTGAATCTCAAGTAATTAAGTAAAAAAAAGAAGGCGCGTGAAGAGCGTTAAAATTAAATGTTAAAATTAAATTAATGTTAAAATCACAAGCTCAGCGAGGATCGCGTCTGCTGGTTTCGATTGTTGTTATCTGATGAAACGGCACAAACCATTCCCCGAGCAATACAACGTCGACAAAAAGCCGAACACCGCCGAAAAAAACGCCGTTCTAATTAGCGACGGGCTAATTAGTTTTATGCTAGCACGCGAGATCTCTCCGGTCGAGAATGGCGTTGAGGGATAATTGCGATAGAAATGTCTTAATACCTACCGCGACGTGCCGTAATAAGCAGGCGGCTAATTACGATTTCTTATGTTTCTTGCGCCGATTGCGGGATCTGTTAGCCGTCAGACTACTGCGAGAGACTACTGCGTGACCACATTGAATCACTCATTATAAATCCAAGTGATAGCTCACGAATAAATATAGCACAAGAAGCGAGACAAGTTTGTGATTACATGCGAAATCATATTGTGCAAAATTTCTTCAGCAGGTTTCGTGATAGTCGAAGTTTCTGTTTAAGTGACAAGAAGACATTCGTAAACAGCCTTTTCTTGATTTTGACAAGGTCTGTTTGCGTAAAGTAAGTTAAGTTAAAATATCTTGCCATGTAATATGTGCGAGTTTCATTCCGGAGAAAATATCGAGAACGTGCATGTCTTGGTGACAATAGAATAGACAATTACGCGTAAATCTATAAGACATCAGTATTCACAAATATGTGGCTTGTATCATGTTAACTTTTAAATTCCAAACATAACTGTGGATGCTTCGATCTTATAAGTTAACATATTATCTTACAATTATATATTATCGTTAATACGACGTAACCTTTTACGTAATTATATCTTACAACTTAATATACCTTAATACTTTGAAACTCATACTAATTTTTGTCTTAAATTTGAATAATAAGTTTGTCTTAACTAAATTGAAAAATTTATGTATGTGTGTGTATATATATGAACTTAATTTTATTTGATAATCATAACACACAGACGTTTGACATAATACAATGTAAGTTTTATTATATTGGAGAGATCTCACAAACGTTTTCTTTATATAATAATTTTCATAATATTTTCTTTAGAAGAAATTGTTCTCTTCTTTTGCACCTAATATAAGTATTTTAATATCGAAGAGTCTTACAGCAATGAAATGAGTCCGAACGAAATGGGTTCATCGTGATGATAATTCCAAGCAAGTCTTTGCCCTCTCAATGAATGACAAATTCGATTATAATTGCCGATAGCGTTTCCTGCATATCCGGGCCCGGGGTTGCGCAAAGATGCAAAGATGCAAATGCGAGAATTATAATAACGATTAAGAGCTCACCGCGAGGCGCGAAGCGCAACACGCGAATCAATCAAAATCGTGCCCTCGAGAAGCAAGGGCTGTGTTTACGAGCGCGTATTTGATTCTCTTGGGAGACAGATACAGATGACGAGCGAGATGCACGTGACAATTAGCGCTGCACAGCAGGGCGGGATGCACCCCCTTCGCTTACCTTGCGTCTTCCTTTCTCACATGAACATGCTTCTCGCGCGCGCGAGAAAACGAAGAAGATGGTTGGGAAGAGAAAAAGGAAACTACTGTTTATTACATAGTCTGCGGCTAAAAGCACCGAGCTATTATCATATGAAAAAAAAAGACAAATTTTAGACGCAGAGATATCTGTTCGATTAAATAAATTGAAGATTAAACGTACAATGAAGATGTGCGTATTTGTATACGTTGTCTTTACACGCGTTATGCACAAATTCATAATATATTATATATCGTATTCTGAATTTTTACTTTATATATTTTAAATATTATGTATGTTCAGGGTGTTCCATAAATTATGATATAATCGAGGAGGCGATTTTTCATTTTCTAAAAGTAAAAATTATAGAACAAATTTTTTTCATTTTCGAAAAAATCGAGTTTTAGTATTTGTTAAGTACACGTGCATTTCACAATCTGCTTGATTTACCCAATCTGATTATCCATCGCTATTTCTATGTCACTCTGGATTTGATATATAGTTTAAAATAATACAATAAGTTATAATAATGTTTATTTAATTTATTATAATTTATTAATTGAATGAATAATTTTCTAATTACTAATGGAAAAGGTCTTTATTATTCCATTTAACTTGATCAGCTTCAATACATGTATACGATTAGAAAACTCGAGTATCATAAAAGATGATTGTGAATACACAAAGAATATATGGAAAAAAAAACAATCAGCGCTGTGAGTTTTGTAAAACTGATCGGGAAGTCCTTCATATCCTTTGTGTCACGATGAACGAAGAGAAGCAGAGAGTAAAAGAACAGCCACGTCGGATAGACACTTTAATAGACGTAATGAGGGTAATTGAGTTTTCAAATCATTCGTTTTGATTACATCTACGCGCGGGGCCCGGTGGGCGAAGCATAGGGTAGGTAATTACGAACCGCCCAGTCCCAAAAGAGCAGGTGCCTTTCTCCTGGCCGAAGGATCGAGGTGTGAGGTTCAAATACTTGGACCGCCCTAATAGCCTCGAGGTTACCGGGGCCCTTCGAGAACTGGGTGCGAGGAGAGAGGAAGAACAGGAAGAACAAGCAACAACATCGCGTCGAGCGAATATCATACCAAGGGTGTAGAATATAGCTGCCTACCGATCCTGGATTGACCATGTAGAGATTGAGATATTTTGACAGTCTTTGTATAAACAAAGCCAAACTCTCCTACGTGCGTCACTTTTGATCAGTCTGAACGCGTTTAAGGAACCTTCCTGTTCTGGAAGTTATGTAATAATAAGTAAATATACATATATAAAACAAAACTGAATCCCTTGTATTTATTATAATAATCTAGAAGTCATTTGAGAAAGAGTCACTAACATAATAATACATAACAGTACATGCTTGAAAGCGACTTTACAAGAGATAAGAAGATACTTTTTCTTATCGGGTATCAAATACAGTTCACAAGACAAGAATGATTGCTTCACAAGACAAGAAGTTCAACTGTTGAGATGATTCGACTCCGGGAGCGTTCTGTACAGGGATTGATGTTCACACAGAAATTTCTGCACGCAACCGTGTATCGTCACGTACTTTGCGATGGATGCTACGTCATTGGCGTCACGATGGGAACGTGTGTACCAGGCTTAGCGAGATATTCCGCATCAGTTCTCCGGTTAGGATAGCGGCAATCACCTCAAATTGATAGGCTTTAATTAATACGGCTGGCACAGCGCTGCCGCGACACCGACTCCGTAATGCTGGGTTTACGAGGGTTTTAACTAGGACGTGTCACTTCCACGGTCCGACTATCTTCGTTCACGCATGTCCGTGTATTAGCACGCGTACGTTCAACCAGAATGCATTCTCCACATGTATATGATGTGCGTGCGCGAACGATACAGGTGGTCTTACGGAGATGACTATAAGGTGAACAAACGAATTTTTGTGTGAATGTATACGTGAAAAGAATTTAATAATATAGATTTAGATATTCTTTTCGTAAATTTTTTTATGATATTGAATTGTGAATGATGAATGAATCTTTAAATTTATTAATTATATTGTTACTTCAATCATTTTACAATGTAACAAGACATTTTTTTAGGCAAATAGAGAAAATTTGAAATTTCTTAGTAAGCGGTTCTTAGACGTTTAATATTGATACAAATGTTTCATACAATATTACTGATGCCCCCTTTAAACAATTCAAAAACAAGTAATATATCCAGAGATTTAATCTCCAAATAATCAATAATATTATATGCACTAATATTAATCGTTTAAAGGCTGTTTTATATTTACTTCATTACTGTATTTTAAAATCCATCAATAAATTAGATTAGGTTTCATTCGTATAAATAACAAATATCTACAGAATCATGTCAAAGCAGATAATTTAGTATTCAACGTAAAAAGCATTGTGACAATTCATATCGAGAATTTCTTGTTAAAATATGTAAAACTTTATAATTGCAGAACTTCAAATTCTAACTTTTTTTGCTGTGATTTGGAAAAGAAGTGATTTCTTTTGGAGTTTTTGACGCACTGAATCCTAATCCGCAAGCGAAAATGTTCTATCACATTAAATTTTTGAGAGAAATGAGATTAAAACTCGGAAAAAATGCATTTTTTTAAAATTACCATTTTTTAAAATTCAGTTGATAAATCCAACATACTAAACTTCGAAAAGAGTTTAAATTAAAGCTCGTTGACCTTTTCCAATTAGCGTAAAATGGAGCATTGTAACTTAAAATAAAAATATTGACTCTTAATCGAAAGTATCATCGAACCTAAAGCGCTTTGTTTTAGAGGTAAACGTACATAGGTACATAGGATGACATAGGATTGCAATTAGGCTCACAACAATACAAGCGAAACAAATACAGTGTTCTATGTACAATACAAATCAAATCATCGATCTAAGACTCACCGGTGCACTGATGTTCCCATGTTTATTCTCGTTGCGGAATAGCCCTCCTCATCCAGACTCCCTAAGACGACCATAAGTATAAGACGAGCAACGCGACGTTGAGCACGATGGGCCGTAAGGAATGTTTACTTTCGGTGATTCATTACGGGCTTGCTCTGAGAGTGACTTATGACGGAAGAGGCACGGTCAGTAGTGAAAAATAACAAATTATTGCAATATCCTTCAGGTGAGTCGACGAATACAGATACGAGGGAGAGGAAGAGAGGAAGACAGAAGGAGAGGTATACAGAAAAGCTGCGAGAGAACGGACAGCTTGCACCGGTAACTTCTCTCCCGGTTCGTTTTCTTCGCTTTTCCGTGCACGGTGGATGCCCGTACGCGAAGGGGTAATCAATAATGACTTAATGTCCTCCAATAACGGACACCATGGGTGGTTCCCGTGGCTCGCTCCCTCTGGGGGCCTCCGAGAGATCACTCGGCGCAGTTCTTGCCTCTTGCCTTTTTGCGCCCGGCGTTATTTGCCTGTCTCGCTCCTTTTTTTTATCCTTTTTCTCCTCCGCGTCTCTTCACTCCTTTTGCCTCTCCACTGCAGCTAATATACACCCACGTCCCCGTTGTTGATCGTTAAAGCCGAACATACTTTCACACACGCGGGGGTCGTCCACCCCCTTCTCTTGTGGTCTCTTTCTCTCTCTCTCTCTCTCTCTCTTCTTTCTCTCTTTCTCTTACGAGCTCTGAGACTTGCGCTGCCCCACGACTGTTGGGCCATTAACCGGCCTGCGAGGTTTCCTCCGCTTGTAATCTACAACGTGGACAACGGAGATAAATTAAAATATAGCCCGGCCGCGAATGACGACGGCGACGGTGCGCGTCGTTCGCTAATTTCGTTTTATTGGCTCGCGGGGATTTTTATCGGGATGACCCTCTCCCAGATGACCATTTCTGGTTGGGATGCTTTATAAAATCGTCTTCAAGAAGGAAAGACGAATAATATTATTAACGTAAAAAATTTGAAAAACCAATAATCATGGATTTGCAAAAAGCGAAAAAATTCATAAAAATTAGAAGTACGTTAACTCATTTTTGAAATTATATATAATATTGTATATATTCAATATTCATTATTTTTTAATTCACGGAAAAAATTTTCTCATAAATAACTGTGGCGTATCATTGTATTTCGATAAATTTTATGTAAATTTCTCTCATTCATTAATAAAACTATAATAAAATATAAAAAGTTTGATTAATTTTACTGAAATGCACGGTAAAAATCTTTAAAATATTGTATTGTACCACAACTGCCGTTTTTTATTTTCATTATTTTCAGGGTAAATTTTAAGAGAAAATTTTTTCTGTGTTATTTTGGTGTCTATTACATTTTCAATCGTATAAGTGAATAAATTGTTAAACTATCAGAATATACATATAACATATGTTCGAAGTTATGAATTTAAAGTTTACTTTTGTAGTTTAACTGCACTTAAAGAAGCATTATAGAAACGTATGAATAAAAAAAATTTTTATCTCTCTCGAAAGTAAAATACAGTCAATTAGATTCGCAACTTTGTATCGCATATAATTTATTTGCATTTATTTTGTATATAATTAAATTTATTTGCGACATTTTACATTCATTTACGACTTCTTCTTTTGTTTTAAAATGATATCTAAAATTTACGAATCATCGATACTGAATATAAAAAAGCTGAAAAAAACTTTTAATTCTAACTTGATTAAATTCTAATTACTTAATTTTACATATTTGTATGTAAAATTAAGCAACATCGATGATACGAAACATTCAAGACAGTATAACTACAATATCAAGATTTATTGGTATTCAAAATTGTGATGAAATCACTTACGAGTTACATAAGGCTTTTCGGTCCAAGTTGCTGGAGACATTGCTATCCTATTTCGCCGGCATGAATTAATCATCGTGCCATGGCGTATAAATAATTAACCGAACAACTCAAAATTGTCGATAAATATTTATGACCGCGTCGATGTGCAAGCATAATATTGTTACATCGCGGTCATTTCAACATTCGCCGATAATAATTTGGCTCGTGATTCTATCGTTTGGTGACAACGGGCGTACTTGGAGTGGCATGATCGATTCTGTGCGTTATCATTTCACTATATTTTGTTTCTTCGCCGATCCGCTTTACCATATTTTCCTGCGAGACGACCCGAGATTTCGACGCAATTCCGTACCGCTTTTCTCTCCGGCTGTTTCTTCGTCCGCGAGACGTTTTATCATACTGTTTTTATACAGAGATAGGTTTTTCGCAGCGGAGAGAAATGCGCGAGATGTTGCTCAGTTGAAATATACGAAGATAGCGTGTAAAGTTATGATCGCGAAGGTACGCGAGAAAAATATGTCCCAGCGGCAAAATAAATAATACGGATCAAAATATAATTTCTAAAGAAATTAAACACTTAATCCTCTATTTTATACAAAAGGTACTGAAATGCAGTCTTGATAAAAATACTAGGCGTCTTATTAATCATTGTTTAAAGTTTTAGCTCAAAAATTGATTTACAGTATTTTATTATAAATTTCTTTGTTTCAAGCATCTTTAAATTTATGCATAATACCACTAATTAAGAGGTAATAACATAGGTAAAAAATTTCCAGATAAATACAGGACAAAAAAATATAGGTGCCTAATTTTTTTGGCCAAGACTATATATTTGGCAATGTAGAGAAAAAAAATTTAATACCAAATTTGATTTATTCATTTATAATATTCATTTCATTTAGAAAATAATTTACTGGAACATTGGAAAATTCACGTTAATTTTCTACGACTTATTATATCAATCATTATTAAACCTTATTGTTCGGATTATAATATTTTAGCAAATATTTATTTTTTATTCATATCTACAAATTTATTTCTTGTTAGGCACAAAAGTTATAATAAAGAAGATTAGATGTTATTTATCTTATCTCTAATAAAAATGCAAAATTAAAAAGAGGTAATCGATTCTAAAATGACAAAGGTGAACGGGATATAGGCGCAATCATTTAACCCCGGTATGTACATAGATTCTTTCGGCTTTGCAAAGTTCTGCTAGTAGCATGTTGTACGTTTCCTGCTCCGACAATAGATTCAAGTGAGTGTACATTCGGTGACATCGTGGGAGCCGCCGGATGCTCGAAAAGTCGCAAGCGCGGCGGAAAGTTCTACGTGCACGAACACTTTGTAATCGTGCGTGCATGTTTTATTATTTTTCACTTGCGTCTCGCGCGTGCCGGTGAAAATTCGTAAGCGACACGAATTCGCGAGTAGCGTGTGAACAAAAGTTCGTAAGCGTAGTTTGCGATTGCCGCATGCGAATGATTTAAGCGAGTGACATACGCGCCAGATACGACAATGACCGTTCTCGTGTTGCAGTTTTTTAGATTCTTCGTATTTCGAGAAATACGGTCAAATATACTTTAAACTAGTTAAAACTAGTACAACAAAATATCTACTGCTTATTACCTGCATAATGCACGCACACGATAAACTATAATATATAATTTAAAATTTTAAAAATCAATAAAAAATTTATAAACGCAATTAGAATAATGTAAGAATAATTTTATTGAAGTATTTAAAAATTTGACCGGATAGAGATCTGAAAATAATTTTGCTAGGCTGTAAAAATAATGTTTAAATTAGTTGTTAGTTTAGTTATAGTTTAGTTGGTATAAAAATTTTTGCAGTATTATTATTATTATATTTAAACGTTTTATATAATTATTTTGATGGTCTCGTAAAATTTTTTCAATTTTGTCTAAATTTTTAAATACTTCAACAAAATCTTTTTATGTAAATATCGCAAAAGGGAATAAAGATTCATGACCACAAATCATAGATGTATAATCTATAATTAAATTTATTTTATTATTATTGTACACATTAATCGATACGATCTTATATAATTATGATTGTAACAGCATTTCATGTAACAATATTCATTAAAACGAAATTGTTCGAATAAAGTGCCCTAAATTCCGGTGAGAAAAAATTCGGTAAAATTCCGACAGTATCGTAATATCGTGTTTCCACATTCCAACGCCATTAATTCTCCTTCGGGGCGCATAACTCCAATTATTATAACGTCTGCGAATATATACGCTTTTAGGAACGCGAAGTTCGCAGAGTGAAGTTCCAGCCATTGTGTTGTCCGCAACGTTCGTTTGTGCTAACAATAGACGGGAACATTAAACACATATTCAAACGATGGGATCTACCGGGTGTATACGGGGCCAATTCAGGAAAACGCAGCCTTCCGGATGATTTACGTGCGGTAGATCTGCTCGTTCCCGTGCGGCGATTGCGCCCCGGATCATGTAGTATTGTTTCCAGCCCTGAAGTGATACTTTAAGAACTGAAGCATCCAACTTGCATTTCTCATAGTATTTTCAGCCGATCGATTTCATATGACTACCTATGTGATATTAAACATATATTGTACGTAAATAAGGTATGTTTATATACTTACACAAAATGCTCCTTGATTATTTTCGCCTCTCTCTTTCTCTTTCTTTTTCTATCTTTAATACTTTTCAGCTTTATTTGCGAAACAAATAATATCAATTTATAGATTCTTTGTCACTATAATTAACTTCTACTTTATAAGTAAAAAAATTTTTTTTTAATGTAGTCAAACATATAAGGATAAAAGTTTTAACTTTTCAACGCGAGTCTTGCCACATCTTTTTATATTTTTCATTATATGACGTCATTTTAACTGCCTTTTCCTACTTTTATCAAACTTGAGGTTAACTCATATTCTCACGATACTATTCAACATGATAAAAGGCAGATGTAAGAACCACATTCATCGTGCGAATATTTTATTAACTTTGCAATAGCTTTTTTATACTGATCGTAGTATACGCGTACATGTCGCACGCTGCTAGCTGCAAAACTTAAATGGATATCCATAAAGCGCGAACGTCTACACGGAAGTAAGTCGGATAAGTTCGCAGAAAGGGTGGAAAAGGGCGGTCGGTGTTATAGCGGCAGCATAAAAATAGAAAGGAAGGCGACATAAAGCGGGGACCTAAGCGTCGCCTTTTTTACATAGTGAGGAATAATATCAGAACGGATTTTTGTTTAGGAACTCTCTCGCGCACGTAAAACTCTGTTACAGGTTACGTGCAATAAGTTGTTCTTTTGTTGAAAAAAAAAAATGATCGACTCAAATATCCGTCTTGTAGACGGAATATATAATACTTGTTGTCGGAGTGATATGATGCGATATGACGCTCGGCCCAAAGCGTTGCAATTTCGATTGAGATCTCGTTGAAAATTTCTTCACCATTCTACATAGATTACGACTGCTATCAGAAAATACAGTATTATTTTTTAGGAGTTGGTAATAAACTCTTTCTATTCTTCTTTTGTCACCTTTGTTTAAACGGCACTATGAAGAATTTCAAACACGCGGTATATAATACGTTATTATACTACTAACTAACGCTGTTGTATATCATAGTCAATGATTATAACGTACAATAACTTTAGAATTGCTAGTTGAAAATTTTCAGCAAATTAAATCTTTCAACCCTATACTTTTTCTACTTTGTCCGATTGTATCGTATATTATACAGTTCTTATACATTACATCGCATATAACAATTATTTCACTCTTATATTTCTTAGCAACATTTAATTATTTCAAAGAGAAACGTCGTTACAAAGAATAATCGAAAGCAGGTCGCTCCCTTTGATCATGCCCGATGCCGCTTGCTTATCACGGAATTCAGACACGCGTGTCGAATCATACCTTTTCCTGAAACACGTGCGAACCTTCGCGCACATCCGGTCAGATCCCACGTACCGGGCTCTATATACGTACACATGCATTTAACCTCTAGAGAAATTGACCGTCACGCTATTTCCTCGGCGAGCACGGCGCTCACTTTATAGACGCGCATCGATATTTCATCGATATGCATTAGCACTCCGTTTTCTACCGCGCCTCGACGAAGGATGCCCGCAGTTTGGCACATCTTTCGACTTTCTGACCAAGTGGAATTCCGTTGCCTCTCGGATCGAACCTAACACGTAATATACGAGTTATAACCGAAGTGTAGATATTGTGAAAATTGTTGTACATTTTTAAATTATTTTTCTTCACCATTTATTTCATTTGCGAATCCCTTTTTTAAATATGTATTTCTTTTCCTACGAGATATCTTTATACTCGTATTATATTTTTATGTAACGCAATTGAAGTATTAAATATTGGAGAGAAAGAATTAAACTTGGAGAGAAAGAGAGAGGAGGGGGGAGAGAGAGAGAGAGAGAATTAAAGATTATTTAATTGCATCTTATATAAAATTGGTTTTAAATTTCTTATTAAAAATTCAAACTTATATTATCTCGCGTTTTTCATTGATGTAGAAAGTGAACATTTTTATTATTATGTGTCTTTAGTACATTAAAACTAAACTCTTACTTTTCTCATTTCCATCATTATATTTTTGAAATACGAAAGATAAAACTTTGATACTTCGCGAGATCACTGATGCGCAACTATCGTGATCATCTCAACGAAGATAATTATCTTGGCTCAATTGACAGAATTGTATCATGTATCTCAGATATCGCTAGGTCGAGCCAGATATGATTATATTGTACATTTTCATCGATGCGTTACTCAGGAAGGGCAGATTACCGTAATGAACTCGAACGGCACCCCGATGTACGGTCCGATGACTCGAAATACGGATAACCGACTCTCGCCTACGCGATTTGCTCTTCCCCGCACTATATCTTTTGCCCTTCCGGGAGATTTTTGCTCCCTTTATCCATCAGGTGCATTCTATTATTGGAATTAATCCCTGGTGCTTTAAGAAGTACAAGAGCCATCTCGTCTGATAAAAGTGTTGGTCTTCCTTATATCGATGAATATACAATAAAAATTATATGTAACACTCTCTAATTTATGTGCAAAATATTGCTCAAAACTCTATTTGAGTAAAATTAATATTAATAATTTCAACAAAAAAATTCGAGGTAAAATAAGCATCTTTTTGATCCTCTTGATGTCACCTTTTAACCTTTCATAAATAACGCAAAAATCTGTAACACTTAATTCACGCTGATTAAAAAACGCTAATTAATTTTAGGAAAATGATATAACTTACTGAAAAAATGTTAGCATATTTTCATACATTTATACAAGTATTTTTTATAAGTATATTTTTATTTTATAATCCAAATTTGTAAATGTAACATAAAAATTGAATTATTTAACATTTTATCAAAAAGACTTACAATAAATATATATTGAGTGAGTCCAATAAATCTATCGTCGGTCTCGGAGGGATATAATTGAGTGAATTTAAACGTCAACTCCAGAAGGTTAAATAGCTGAAAAAAAATCTGTTAAAATATTCTATCATCTTATTTCGATAATTCAGCATCAGAATTCATTATCATATTTAAAAGCTTGAGACAAACATAAATCACTGTCTCAAATTTATCTTATGTGCCACTGTTATTACGTTACTCTTTTCGCCTTGCGTATTGCATTTCTAATGCTCTAACAGGCGCCATTGGCTGAGCTTTAGGACTATCAGCAGAACCAGCTGGACCGCGCACTGACACGAAACTGACGCATCACTGACGTGCGAGTTAGACAGGGGCTTTTAATCAACTGCCATTCAAATTCCAAGCGGCGCCCAACAGTCTCCATCAATATCCCCGCGCTTTCCACGCGTCTCATCCAACTTGGTACACTCCGGATATACCGCAGGCACCTACTCCATTTCCGCGGAGACTTTCTCACCCCGACTCTCGCCACCCCCTCAACAGCTTCCGCCCTTCTTACTCTCTGTTTACAGGCCGACATCGAGCCCATTAATAAAGCCCGAGACGGATGCACGTGAGAACTCTACGAGCTTTTAATTCCGCAACGAACATATACGTCAGGAGAGTCGTAGCGGAACCGCAGGGAAGCGATTCTCGTCCTTTCTGCTCACCCCCCTCTTGCTTTCTTCCCTGCATCCTTCTTTCTCGCTCCATCCGACGAACCTCCGGTTCCTCGAGTAGTCGTGAGGGTCTTTAATAAAGTGAACTTTAAAACTCCCGCTCGTACGGAGATAAAGTTTAACGCGAGCCACCGTTCGCTGGGCTCGTGCCGTCTCTAGTGTAAAGGGGGTTTAAGAAGAATAGAGAGGGGTGAGGGGTGGCTCAAGGATCGAAGGGGGTTGAAGAACGCGGTGGCAAGTTCTCAACTAAGTTTACAGGGCTTCCTTCGGGCCTGGAGCGCGAAAGAGAGGAAGGAGACAGCGAGATAGTTTTCTGTTAGTTACCATAGCTGACCTCGACGGGCGTTCGTTATGTGAACCGGAACGACTTCCGAAAAGTAACTTCCGGAGTTGACGCGCCCCGCCGTATTCCAGCGCGTTCCGGAACTGTCCCCTTCTCCCTCCCTCCCCCCTAGATCGAAACGCTGTGACAAACATTCTGCATTACGCGTACTACAGCAACAGGATTCTTTTACGGATGTTTTTCGAGGTTGGTTGACTTTGATCCGTTGAAGTAGGAAAGGAAGGAAGTTTTTAGCGAAGTAGAACAATAGGCCATTCTAAACTTACAGAAAATGTCTTGTACTTAAAAAAAAAAATGTATTAAAGCAGTGACATTAATGGAATTAATCTTGTAGAGTTGACGCGAAGGTCTGCAATACTGTTAATATAACGCTGCTTCTGTGAATTTATTTAATTTATTTTGACTAAAAAGCATCATTATTTTTAATGAACCAAAATGACATAATTTAGGTATATAAAAAAGAATAAATATTAAATTCATTTGAATAACAATAATTCATATTTGCAGATACGACATAAGGAATATAAAATAATAATAACAAAGACATTCAAGGCTAATGAGAGTCAGCACGAGAGGGAATATAACTGATAAGAAATATAATTGGGATCCAATAGACTCGCTGTTAGTTCCAAAGGGTTAATATCGCAGTGAATATCAGATGTAAATGCAATTCACTTGGTCTTTCATTTTCCCTTCCATCCATGCGTGTAACTATCATTATTACATAAATAATAGTTTGATAGATTGTATCCTTATCCATAATATATTAGACTCGATAAGCAAAGATGTACATATATTACGTAAAAACATACACAGTTACACTTTTATAAAAAAAAAAAGAGGTACATGCACCGATGAAATACTCTCCGCAAATACATCGCATTGACGCTCCCGTGTTCCCATCCCGCTCGAACGTAATCGGGACTGGGGATGCGAGAGTCGGGGGTTTAATATTAAAACCCTTCGAGCGGAAGCATCCCGAGGCGAAACGGCCAACCGGAGTGACTCCGATCCGGCTTACGCATCGAGTTGAGTCGATGCGCTTCTAGTGCGCCGTGCCGGGCCCATTACCATACAGGGGCCAGTTCAAACAGACGTAGACTGATGTATGCGTGGTTCGTCAGCGTATTCGAATTTCGTATTCAAATGATGCGTCTCCTACTGGAATCCAGACGACGCTGGTCCTCGATAGAAGATAAAGATGGGGCGACAGTACGCTGGGGTGGGCAAGATATCGATACTTCGTCTCGACATCATACTTTAACATTTCATTATGCATGAACAAAAGTCTGTTTCGTGTTGTCCTATCACACTAACTAAATATGTTATAAATGTCATATGGTTATGAAACGAAATGTCGATGCTATATTTCGTATCAGAAAGAAGATGGCTGAAAATATCGATGACGCTGTCAATTTTTAAATTTGTTTTTAAACTTGAGATAATAAGAAACAATTTGATTATTTTTAATCTGTCTTTAACAGTGTATTAAAAAGAAATTTGAGAAAAATTCTTCTATATACATTTCTGTTAAACCTTTTATTTAAAAAATTAATTTAGAATAAATTTTCGTATTAAAACAAATATGTTTCCTTCATATTTTGTATTTATATAAATTTTTTCAAATAATTTCTTTTCTCGTTTCATTTATTCTTCTTTTTAGATTTAATCAATATTTACTTTGACGACATTGTAGTATCGTCATTATCGTTAGATGAGAGTTAGATGATTAAGATCAATATCATAATGCAGAAGAGTGCAATGTTCGCGAATGCACACCCTTGCTTACGTTAGTATTTCGGTAGTGGGTGTTAACAGCGTGATGCGTAAACGCAAACACTAGCTGCAAAAGAGAGGGAGTTAGAGAGAGGGTGATGTTGCTGGTAGTCTCTTCAGCTTGGTCTCTTCAATCCCTGTTTCGCGACACCCTCGGAATATTCTGTGATTTGCGGTGCAGAGATGAGCGTGTGCATTTTGAGCGAAAGTGCATGTTACTGACTGCGGAAAATTCACTCGCGAATGAACATTACCGTAACCGTCTTTGTTTACATCGAACGCCTCTCCTACGAACATTTCGCTTTATATTCATTTAGTCACAACTGCAGTCACATAATCTACAATAGGTGAAGTTAAGTAATCTTTGTATTGCTATTATATTTGATAATTCGTGTTTAACAATTGATAATAATTACTATATTTTAAAATAATATTATTATACTAGGAAGAACCAATTCTATATCACATAAATTAAAATTTATACTATTTTACATTGAAAATCGATAGTTTCAATTTTTTAATGGCTTAAAAGCTTAATAAAAATGGCAAGAATGATTTCTTTATACGATCTTTACATTTATATTTTGTAAAAATTTGTATTTAAATTACATTTTGTACATTGCAATATACATGTACAGTTATTTCTCATGTATAATACATAAGGGAGATCGGGATCAGTAGACTATAAGGATAAGTAGAATAATCAAGGTTGCGCGAGACACGCAATTTGTTTATAACGTGTCTAAACAGTGAACATGAAGCGGTGACTGCCGCTCGGTCTGCTGTGAGATTTCGAGACGGACGCATTTGTATTAGAAATTACGCTACAATTTAAAAAAATCGTACATATAAGTAAATATTTTTATTCTTAAAGTTTTTATTCTACAATCGTATATAATTGTCTGAGATATTTGATTTCCATTTAGATGGTAAATGTAGTTCTTACATAAAATTCAACAAATTTTTTTTTGTTTATCTGTCTCTGTTATCGTATAATGTTGTTTTTAAAAAATGAACGGATGAGGCTAGTAGGCTGATCACAACACAGAGCTATATGACTAATTTAGTGACGACTCTAATAGTATCTACTCTTAAACTTCTTGTTGAAGAAATGAAATCTCACTATAAAAGAGTGAAAATACAGTCAGTTTTGAAAATGTTTCACTTCTTGAAAAAGAATGGCAATATTTCATTTCTCTAAGGAGATTTACCTCAGTGATAAATGTTATAAGTTTAGTTCCTTCACGTCCAAGCTCGATAAAGTTAGGCTCATCGACGTATTTTTACACGAAACGAATGAATTTAGCAAAAAAAAGCATTGTTCTGCCTTGTGAATCGAAATATTAATTCGCTAAAGTTTGTTAAATTAGGAAACCTGTCATTCGCTATGCTTTAGTAAAAACGTTGATAGAAAAATCCTATCATTTTGAATATGATTCGTAAATTCAGTAATTTGAATCAGATTTTACAGGAATTTTATACAAATCTTATAAAATCCGATAAAATACGATAAGATATCGATTCATATCCGATCAATCATGATGCTCTTGCGAGGTCAACGATAGAAAATGATATACAGTATAAACTTATAGAAAACGATACAAATTGATAAAAATCCTATCGTTCTCAATCGTTCTCTATCAACTTTTTTTACCAGGGCGATCTCACGTTGTTCCATACATAGCTGTATTTCCACTCTCTTCGAAATTTCACTCAAAAGAAGAATTTAGAGAGTATTCTTTTTTATTTTAAATATACCTATAATGCAACAATTTTTGTAATTTTAATGAATTTTAATAATAAAAATATGCAATAATAGTTAAATTACAAGAAATTTTTCATATATGAATATGTATAAATATGTATGAACATACATAATAAATGATAAATTATATATGTTTATGAACATTTATACATAAACATGTGATTATGAAAACGCTCTGCATTATAAAATATGCATTGAACAATTTTTCCAGCAACTGGAAAAATTTAGTAATATTTATAACGCTATAGATATTTATAACACTAACATTAGTATTCATAAAATTATCGTGATAGTTATAAAGTTGTTAACAGAGTATGCAGTAGTGCTGATGATTCGTTATAAAGTGTTTACGTAATTTACGATAGAGGTGCGTCTATGTAAGTTTTCGTATATGTGCTGCTTTGCATTATCTTTTCCCTTTTCAGTATTTTTTCAAAGTGAAGGAAGGAAAATGAAACATACATAAACCACTTCTGCACAGTTAATAATGACTATTGATTAATGTATATATTTCTATGTTCAGGATACATCAAATAACAAAGTAGTTAAATAATCTTGTGTATATATATATAAAATACTCAAGAAGAATTATTTATAAATAAGAAAGTTTATCAAGTAGAGAAATAATACAAATGTATGAAATATTATGAAATAATTAGTTACAAAATTATAATCAAAAACGTAATTTTGTGCTGTGAAATTTGTATAAAGACATTTTAACTTATATTTTTTATGTTTAATATTAAAATAATATTTTATATTTATGAATATAAATTGAAGTTCAAAGACTATTTACACGCCGTTTCTTTTTGTTTGATTGCATGTAGTAAATAAAAAGTAGATAGACTTGATGACCAAGACCATTTACGTGTTATTAGATTCAATTTCGCACCACGAATCGATCTTGTTTCACAATCATCTGTAGAAAAAAGGAAAGGATTAAGAAATATATATTATAATTGGTACTACGGACTTGTCAGATATATAAGTATTATATATAGATATGATTTTTATGCAATAAATTATTTTTTAATATTTTCTTAGAATTAACAAGAATTAAACTTACAATTCTTTAATATACATTGAACTTCATGTGGAGTAATAAATTTATTCCATGTATGAGTACCACGAGGTATAATTCTGAAAATGTATTCGGTTGCTATAATAGTAGACAACCAAGATGTTAAAGTTCTGTTTATCGTCGTTAGAAAAATCGACTTTCCAGGTTTCACAATTTTCACACATTCCTGCACACAATATTTGAGAAATATTTAATTTTTATGTAATATTTAATAAATCTTTAATAAATCTTTTATTATAATATTGTACCTTCAAAAATAGTTGTGGGTCTGCTACATGCTCCAAAACTTCAGAAGATACAACAGCATCGTATGTGCTGTTTTCGTTCTCCTTATTAGCAAACTCTTCTACAGTTGTGTGAACGTAATTCACTTTTTCTGATATATCGCGATTCAATTTTGCATGATCTTTAGCAACTTTTATTAATTGTTCCGATGCGTCTATTCCGGTTACTTGCGCTCCCGCTCTAGCTAAACTCTCAGCCAATATACCTCCACCACAGCCAACTTCCATAATTTTTATATTTTTTAATGGAAAGTCTGGGTTTTGTATTTTTAATCCAGCGTTTATCAATTCATCTTTCAAAAATTGTACTCTGAATAAATTGTATAAATGAAGGGGTCCCATTGGACCGTTCTCATTCCACCATAAGTTTTTAAAAAAAGTAAACTGATCGATTTCCTTTCGATCCACCGTGGATATTGGTCTGGCGATTGTATTGATACATATGATATTTCTTAATAATCTATAATAAATATATTTTTATTTAGTTGAACAAATACTATTATATAATATATTAAATAGGATATACATATAGGATGTATGATTTTGATACTCTAGTCATGTGTTAAAGGTAATAAGTTAAAGATAAGAAATATAGATAGAAGATAGAACTATAGATATCTAAGTAATTTAGGGCACGATTAAATACTATATATTTACAAGAGATAGGTTAAGCACATTACATAATTTACGATTTAATACATACCTGTTTTGGAAAATGCTTCTCCACGATCCGTTAGTAAACTTAAAAATCATCATGTTTGCATTGAAACACTTACTTGCACCTACAGCTTAAAAAGCAAATTGCTTTTACAATTCTTCAACAATGATTAAAAAAAAACACGCAAAGAATATATCAAATTTTAGTTTTATAAAATCCAGATAATATTGGATTTATCACTCAAAAAAATAATGATACGTCAATTATAAAATGCGTAAATAAAATTTAGAAAAAAATTGTAAAAGAGCACAAATGTAGAAATATTCAAATGAATTTCAATAATTTTACAATTTTGGAATCTTGAACATATTATTGATGATGATACATAAAACAAATAAAAATAAACCTGGCATATGTATAATACATTTTAATAAAAATTTAAAATGCCTTTTTATACGTTTTTTTACGAAAACAACGTTTATTGTTATACGGGGTCTTCAAAAAGTCCAGAAACGTTAAAATATCTCGAAAATCGACTATAACAAAATATATATAAGAAGTGGTTATGGAGCTGAAATGTATATAACTCGACTTGGTGATAACTCGACTTTAGATAGAATATATAGGTCTATTTAAATTTTTTATATGGAATCCTCCATTTTTTATTGCTTATTCTTATAGCTTATTTCAAGAGCTTTTCAAAACAATAAAGTATTATTTTTGTTAAAATAGTAAGTACATTTTGGATTATGAAATTATTGGATTATAAAACTTATAATTCACTTTTATATTATCTAATCAAACCGACATTTGTATTATCTAATCTGAAGTGTTCGACTGACAGTTAAAACTTTTTTGGATTTTATTTAGAGTTTGATAACATACATCAAGGTTAGAGTTTTTGGAGGATATTATTCTTATTTTTATTTTTAAAAATAAATTTTTTTTTATTTGTAAAAATGAAAATAAGAGGAACTTTCAATAGCTTTGACATATATTGTTATAACTCTGCAATTAAAAATGAAGAGTGTTCCGTTTAAAAAATTCAAACTGATCTTCATTGATCTTGTTGAAAATTTTCGAAAAGAATCATGTTTTTTGTTTAAAACTACTTGTTTTTTGTAAATTGTTAAAAAATATTTTTAATGAGAATTTCAGAAAATAGAGACTTTTAACTTTAAGAACAAAATATAATATTATTGTGTTTTAAATGGTATTTTTATTTTGTTTTCTATTTATATCTTTCTATACGTTTATTTTGTACAATAATAAGTATTTTTTATTAATGAAAACTTCAATATATATTCTCTTATAAACAAAAGTAATAATAATAGGCTCAAGAGATTAAATCTAATGATATAATGCTAATATGAGCCAACATAAGATATTAGTGTGTGATATAATCAAAACTTTATTAAGCAATTGTAATTTACATAAATTAATGATACAAAAACAATTGATTATAAGTAAGATCGCATTATGTCCAATCTTAATGGAAAGTTATACATCAAATTGACAGATATGATATAGAATACAAATAAAACATATTATTATTTTGACAGAAAGTCTTGTCTTAAAATAACTTAAATCACTTACAATATAACGTTGAAAAACATGCTATTATCATCTACTCCGTTATTGAATTAAAAATTTTTTATTATATGTGAACAAAATTAGTTAAATATTAATTTAATTAATTTTGTTTACATACAGCAAAAACTAGTTAATATTAAAATTATTAAGAAAAATTATTAAGAAGAATTAAAACTTACATAGCGACTGTGAAAACGATGTTAACAGTTCAAATACTCGACAGATAATGAGACATGAAGACAGATAAAGTCATTAAATTAAAATTGTACTATTGAGATATCAAGTAAATAATAAAAAAATGAGTTTAAGTCTGCAGCGATTGGATATTGCATATTTGGAGCGATTATATAACATATATTTCTCAATATTACATATATGTATCAATACCGAATGTTTCTGCTTAATTCAAGCCATCTTCAGCGTAGTCTAATATAATACAATCTCTTGATAAATAATTTGAGACATCTTGTTAATAACCTTATATAATACAATTTCCTTAATACGAATCAAGAAATCATAAATCGAAGTAATCGAGTGCAGTAAGTCTCCCAGATTAGCAAATCTGAAGTATGTAATCGTTTAGACTAAGTGCGAGCTGTTGCACTTCACAAATGCACAATAAAATATGATAAATTAAATAAGGATCGACAAAATGAAACTAAAATTTATTTGATTTAAAGAAATTTTATTTGATTTAAAAAACAATGTTTAAATCAAAGAAATTTTTTCTTTAACCGTATAACAAAGAAATATTTCTTTAAATCGAAGCAACCTTTTTTTCTGGGTGTTGGCATTATACATATCATTAGATATATTCTCTTATATTACAAAAAATATGTATGTAAAAATATTATCTTAATAAGTGAGAAGAATTATTACTTACATAAGTTGATAATACTTGTACTACTGATTGTACTTGAAAAAAATTGTTGTAAATACCAGATCACAATATTTAGTAAATTCACTATTTTGAAGTCTTTATGTGACTAACTCATGCTTTGCGGCATGTGTAGTAGAGCAAACTTCGACGATTTTTATTTTATTTGCAGTAATCAGTTATTAAAATTGACACCAATCATATAGAAAAAAAGAGTCAGATGAAGCACACGCCAAAAAATACAGAAGAAAAATAGGAGAATTTGAAACTATGATATGAATTATGGAAAATATTATATGAAAACACAAAGTATTATTAAAGCCCAATAATCTTACTAAAATTTATATAAAAATTAGAATAATTTTTTTTTGAATATCATAGTACTGTTACAAAATATATATTGAAACTAATTATAAGTTTGAAATAGAGAATATATAATTTTTTTTTTATTCAAACACTAAATATTGATTTTATACCTCAACCTTCCAATGTTTAAATATATCATCCAAAAAAATATATTTTATTTATTATAAATTTTTTGCATATTTATTATAATTTTTTGCAATATACATATAGTACATCTAAGAGTCTAGTAATGAGAATAAAGAGTCTAGTAGTGCAATAATTGATAAAAAAAGACGTTATCTGAAAATTATCTACACGCTAACTTTATTTTTGTTTAATCACATGAAGCATATATAAAGTAGACGCACTAGATAATCAAGACCATCGTCTTGTTATTGGATTAAATTTTATACCATTATCGATCTCGTTTTGCAATCTTCTGCAAAAAAAAGATTAAGAAACACATGGATCATTGCGAACGTGTTATATATAATTTTATACAGATATAATTTTTATATAATAAAATGTTTTTTTTTAAATTTTTTCTTAGATTTAACAAGAATAAAATATGTCTATTAAGCTAGTACCCTAGCATCTAGAGTAACAATTCTGATTAGATAAATTGTTATTTATTTAATAACAAGATACAAAGTTATACATTTTTTATTTTCTAAATATATTTGTGTTTAAAATACATTTTTATAAAAGTTTTATAAACATATTTATGTTTAAAACATATTTTTATGAAAGCTTTGTTGATGTAAAGATTAAAAATATACATTAACCTTCATTTTAATAATTATTATTTATACTCCATTATGGCTGTTCTGCAATGTACTTTTTGTTTCCTGTTTCTTTTTTATCTTTTGCTTTTTTCCTCTTGTGATCGTTTTAGCAACAATATTTATATTTCTTAATATGTGTTTTCTGTTTCTTCTGAAGTTCGTTAACGTTTATCTCGAGCAACAGAAAACGAAATACAGATAAGAAGCAAAAAGGCAAGATACAATAAATAGCAAAAAACAAGAAATAGGAAACAAAAAGCACATTGTAGAACAAGCTTTAGTCATCTTACTCTGGTCCCGAGATTAGTAAAATCAGAGGGAATACATTAGAAAAACGCATTGTTTTCATATTAATTATCAGTTTTCCTTTGTTATTAAAATATTATTAGATAGTCAAACTGTACGTAGTAACTGGTGTAGAATTCATTTTTTTCGATAAGTCTTTTAATTTCATCTAAAAATTCGAAACTGAAAAATGAGTCTATTATGAGCCCCGGTCTCTCCTATTCTTGAATTTAAGATATTTGTTAAACATTATAGTTTTACATAAAATTAAATCTATCTCGAATGCAAAGCAATCAAATAAGATTTTGAATAAAAATTTAATAAAATTATCTATTATTTAAATTCTATCTAACACCTATGGCTTAATTCAATTTGATAACTTTTTATTCATATTTGTCTTCACAAATGTTATTTACGATTTAAAATGGACTTTACGCTATCACACAATTTTGTAAATGTTTGTTAATAATGCATATTCTGTCTTTTATTTTTGCGATGCTGTGATTATGTAGAATAGACGATTACGTAAATATGTCACGTTTACATTGTCGTTGAACATAGATACTAGTTTCGTGAGTTTGCAGTATCGAAATCTAAACTCTAGTCGAAATTACACCGGCTTCTGCATTTAATTACTCGGCGTGGATGCAGCAATGCACAGCGGGAATCTCGTCGAAGCTCGCGCTGCAAATTTCGCCCACGAAGCTGAAGCTTTTCCACAAAGTCAAGCAAATGTATTCGAAATGTAAGGACCGGGTCCTTACACGCGCGCGCATTTCGTCCTCGCATTTCACAAGCCTCACGCCACTGAGTGAGGAGTCGATCTATCGCGTGAGAGTCCGTTCGAGCAAAAAGCCAAGTCGAATGTGAAATTTCGGGGTAACTCTCTCACTTTCTCTTTCTCTTTCTCTTCCTCTTCTTCTTCCTCTATCAAAGACGAGGGCAGGATTTAGTGATCGAGCGCGTCGGGGTCGGGTCGCACACGCTTGATCCTGATGGCAGGGATGAAGGGGGGAGAGTAGAACTTTTCTCAGGACGGGGAAAAAGGATGTTACGGCGGTGGCGGAGAATGGTTGGAGGGTACAAAAAATGAGGGAGGGAGGTGACGCGGCGAACGCGCAGGGCAAACTTTAAATGACTTTCACTGTTTTCAAAAGTTGAGCTACCAAAGGGACTCTCTGGGGCGCCGCATCTACACCCCCTTGCCCGTATTCGCCCTATCCTGGTCTCGTTACGCTGTTTCCCTCGAATCATCTTCGACACCTTCCATCGAGCCTAGATGTGCTGTTTACAAACCTTGCCCGAATCATAATGGAACTTCTTTCGTTATTTCTCGAATTGGAGAATGGCCAATGTTTCCACGATCGAAATGCTGGTACAAATACAAACACAACGTTCGTGTGCTGTGACAAGTCGTTATGAATTTTAGAGCGTGTTGAATTATTACAATGTACACATATTGGGTTGAAGAAACACTACGTTTAATATGTTTAAACGACTCCTTGGAAACAGGATCATTTAAATTGTTTAAACGATTTTGCCTGCAGAGAAGATAATAGTTGTACATAACAGTTGTAATTCGAAATTATTATGTCTAATCATTTTTATTAAATCGGCGAAAAATTGTTCGTAGTAAATTTGCGATTTTACGTTGTGTAACATTGTAAATGTAATTGTAAATTGAAGAGCTGTTACGATAAAAAAAAATTCAAGGACGAGAGGTTTGAAAAAAAATTAATCTCAAAATTAATTCCACAATTTTAATGAATAATCTTCATTTCATAGCTTACACGATATGGCGGTCAATAGATGCGTCAGTCGAATTTAATTTTCATTTCACCACGTCTGGCACAGTATCGAGCTGTCATGATAAAATATGCATCGTGCTTCCTCCTTTACCCCTTTCCCCTCCCTCCCCCCCTCTCTCTTTTTCTCTTTCTCTTTCATGACACTTCCGTTCGTATAAAATAAATCACAAGCGTCGAAGTATGTTTAACGAACAATACGCTTCAACATCGTGCCGCTCATTTTCGCGGTGAAATATCGTCAAAAGGTGGAGCAAAATTGAAACCGTGGTCGAGCATACGCGAGAACTGTCATCGACACGCTGAAATTTACATTTTCGTTTCAGCAATATTTTTAATTGTTCCAAGCAGATGAGGAAGGAGCGGTAGATCGGCGAACGTTCCACAGTCGCTGATAGAAACTGTTGATGACACCCAAAGAATTTTGACAAATATATATATATATATATATATATATATAGTATACGTATACATTAATTAATAATGCCCATTTAATTATGGAATCATATAAATTAATAATAAACATTTTAATGTCGTAATTTTATCGTACACCTTACTTTAAAGAGCGAAATGTTTTATTTGCAATAAATTCTGCGTGTTATTTCAATGCGTCATTTGTACGATTTTCTCAATCATATATTTCTCATGTTCGATATGGTTTCTCGCGGAGAATCGTGAAAATCTAGTCGGGAAGGACGCCGTTTTGTGGAACGGAATGCACGCGGGCTCGTAATGAGAATTTAGGGAAAGTTTCCCGAGGCATTCCAGCGCAGTTGAGAGTATATCGCGCGCATTATCCTTAGGGACGAGGCGACGTGTTGCGGCGTCGACGGCATCTACTTCGGATCCATAACCCGACTCGTCCTTTCTCCCTTTCGTTTCCTCCCCTTCTTTCGCCCGCAGCGCCATTTTCATTTACGAGGACCTCTCGGATGACGTTAAGTTATTAGCCATGCGGAGTGCCGGCATTAACCGGACGTGGAGGGCTCTCCGCGTGCGAGCGGTATGCCGCCTCGCCGATCAAGATTATTCGCTATGCTAATTATAAGGAATTGCGGACGGCGGAATGAAAGCTTGACAGAATTAGCAGTCATTTGATAAATAATTACTTCTCTCGTTCATTTCGCTTAAGAACGCGACTTGTGTCCGCTGTTATTTTGCAGTTAAAAATAATACATGCAAGAGACTCTAGAACTCCCATCTCGTTCGCCCAATTCTACGATCTATCGTTGAATAAGGAGATACTAACTGAAATAAAAGTTTAGTATTTGTGACTATATATATAACTGCACAACAAAATAATTATAGTTAAGAGCTCCATTTTATAGTTATTATTGCTATAATAATAATAATAATAATAATAGATGTATTTATTTAATTTTATCAAAAATATATATAGTTGACGCCAAAAATTATTTTAAATTATAGTGTTAATGTTGGTGGATTCCACGATTTCTTCATTTTGTGAATATTCGACAGAATAATCTTTTAAGATAAGAAGCAAATAAAAACCGAACATTAACTGCCATAAATCGAGTAGGCTATAATCTCGACAGAATACCTTTTGCTTTTTTTTTCTTGTAAAGCTTATTTCATGACATAAACTGGGGAACGTGAGAAATCTTGCAAACGATAAGTGATTTGTTCTTTTCAGTTAAACTTTATCGTCTTGTATCGTCTATGTCTTCTCTTTTTTCTCCAACTTGGAGAGAAAAAGAGGACAGATGAACCGTAGAAAAGAGAGTTCAGCTACAAAAAACAGACCTAAGGTACAAAAACAAGACAAATAGATAAAACGGGATTTTGATAAATTCGTCTAATACATAGCAATAAAATTCAGTACCAATATGTGACAAGGATTCCAAATCCTGAAAGAAAATCGGTAATAAATAAATATTGTCTAAACATATGATGAATATATATATTTTTTCTCTCCAAAAATGCGGATCGGTGATTTCTGAAGAATCGTGAGATAGATGCACAAGAAAACACGTTTCCATTGGTCATAAACTTTATTGCTGTTAGTAAAATATAGGATAACGAAACTTTTTGTAAATACATTTTTTGTAAATCAGATGATCCTTTAAGACACGAAGTAATGACTCATTCGTCTGCAAACGTGTAAATTCAACATGGAAATTTAATAAATCCATAACCAAAATACTTTATACTTACGATATTCTTTCAATTGTTCAACTATTTTTATATTATTCAGTTTGTTACAATTGTTATTTAGAAATTTTATTATTCGTATTATTTAAACAAGAATATTGCTTGTGCATATTCTTGAAATTGCGATTCGGCAATTTTCTTGCAACGGCTCGTGTACTCCGCAAATAAATTGCATGCGAATATACACAATCGTGTATAGTAGAACCATGTTTTAATGCATTTATGATGCATTTGTTAGCAGGATCTTTTCTATCCGACGATATGACGCATCTCGACGGGGATTGTGCGAAATATGCTCTTCCGTTTCTCTTCCCCAATTTTTCCTCACAGAGAAGGGAGCGAAGATCGAGCTACGACGAGGAGGGTAGAAAATAGGCGCGCACGACCGTTGCAGTAAATTTTTGTTATTCATGGAATAGCGATTGCTTCCGTCGTTATAACAGGCACCGACAACCGACGACTAGTGAAGAATACGCTAATTTTACGAGCACCCTCGGCTTCTTCTTTCGTTTCCTTCCTTCGGTCGTTTCCTTCTCCTCTCCTCAAATGGGTTCGTTTCTTTTTAACAACGTCAACATTGCTTTCATCCTCTAGTCGGACAGACAATAACACAAATTAAATGTGTATTCAGGGAAAGTTTAAAAACATCTTGAGTTCTTATAGTATTTTGTCTTCTACGAACAAAAATATTTCTGCAACTTTGCGATCTTACAAATTTTTAATAACTTTTTAATACATTTTCCATCATAATTTTTTTGAATTTTTAAACTTTTAATGTATTTGTTAATGATAAATTTCATAACGAATTTGTATTTATCCATTAACATCGAAGGGAAGAATCGAAAAGCGTATAATAAACAATCTGTTCTCTGCAATTTCGCAATCTTTTATACTTTAGCCCTTAGTACACACAATGGATCAAAACATCAAATCCTGATTTTAATGAAATATTGTGTGTGTGCGCGCGCGCGCGCGCGTGTGTGTGTGTATGTATATAAAGTTTCATTAAAATCAAAATTTGATACTTCCCTTGTTAGCTATTCCCCTTTCGTCTTTTTAAAGACTAATCTTACAATATTTTCTAAAGATTTTAAAAATTCCTTACCACATGTAAGAATTACTTAACAATGTTTGTTTATTTGTGAAAGTGATCAAAAATTAATCTGGACAATTCATCAATTTTTTCAATTTTTAAGAGTTCTTTTTTTAATGCTTATCAACGATAAGTTGTACTATAGATTTGAATTTATCTGCGAACATTGAAGGGAAGAACCGTGACGGTCTAGAACGTGTAATAATCAATTCTCTCCTCTTTTTGCTTGAAAATTTCGGAAAGAGTGTGCAGTCTATTCGACAAATTTTTGTTCGCCCAATCACTATCGAATTCCATTAAGTCGTTTAGCTTAAGACACGATTGAGAGCAGCGGTAAAGTCTCCCTCAAGGTATCCTCCGGCGGCAGGATCCGAGGACTTCTTAATCCCTTCTAAATAAGAGCGCGCATCGACGAAGGTTACCGGACGTTTGTCACATGGCACACCGTCGACAAGCCCTAAGGGTTGCAACGGGGATGGAAACGTTGGATTAAAACAAATCGCATCGATCTTAGAAGCGAGGGTGTACAACTAGAGGAAAAGAGAAAAGAGACGAAGAGAGATTCTTCTCCGTCCTCTCCTCGCACGCGTATCCTCTCGTCGAGTGTTCTATTAATTCCGCCTGTTCGTTAGTAATGGAAATTATTCTAGCTCCATGCCGGCGCGCAAACACCTCAGCGCGCTTTATCGCCATTTTAATCAGCGAGTACTTTAATTAATTGTCCGTTACATAATTCATAACGGCGCGTCGCTCTATACGCGTTTCGCGACTGCGAGCGATTCGTACAGCGCAGTATTGGCCGCGGGGACCCGCCTTTAATGGTGGCAATAACAGGCAAAGGTTTACCTGGCGACGTATACACAAATAAGAAGAGCGGTGGAAAAATGATGGAATGCGTGAGGGAGCAACAGGAAAAAAGATGAAAGGGTGGAAGATGCGCTCAATCCTTTTCTGACATACGCTAGTTTTTTTATTAATTCCTAATATAATTCCTAATTAATTTTACGGGCCTCTCCTGTAAATAAGTCATTTTATTATCGCTATTATTGCTTCTGGGATCTTGTTACAAAGTGATGATTTTTTAAATCAATTCATCGTCTAGCTTTACATCATAATGAATGGGAATAATTAACTGAAAAATATTTGCATATCATTTAACATGGCGAATGATAATCCTTTTGTTTCCGTCTTTTGAACACTGAGAGAAAAGATTTTGTTATAGGAACAAATCGAGGGAAAGCAAATATGATATTTATTAAAAAAAAACGATCGATTTGTTACGATTGCAAATTAATTCGTCAATGTAACAAATAATCAATAATTTGGTAGCAAATAAGAGCATATATATATATATATATATATATATATATATATAAATCGTAGATGATTGCAAGATTTCAAAGAAATTAATTAATTCTAGTCAAGTATACCAATCAAGTCTCCCTATATTAGACTGTGCTTGGTCACAGTTTAATATCATAGTTTGCTCCTACTTAAGACTCCACGATCATCTACGAATTCTATGTAAACGAGCCTAAAGTTTATTTAAAAGATAAGTTAGATTCTATATAGTTTATTTCTGTTACTGATAATTGGTTGGTATAGCAGCAATCACAACAACAAAATTTGTTGTCACATATTTACCGATCACCGGGTAAAAGTACTGGTAGCTTGTTAAATTAACAAAATCCTTTCTCTCAGTGAACGAAAGTGTGTCATAGTTTTCTAAAAGAAAGGCAAGATCATGTAAATCAATTTTTACGATGAAAAGTCAAAGATCATTGTAAAACTTACTTAATAAAGAAGTGAAATGTAAAATAATTCAAAGAAGAAATGTATAAGATTTTTTTATTGTCTTATCTAATTAATTATCATTTAAAAGAAATGTTCACATTATTTTTTTAACATTTAAAAATGATTTGAATGGCGTTCAAACCGTTTAATTAACCCATATTTCATGCAAAAATCTATAGTAATGATTGTGATGAGTTTCTAATGTAAATAAAAATAAAATGATTTGCAAGTTCTGCAGAAAAATAATTGACGTCTGTTTATCGCAGCATTGGTGCGAATTTAATGAATGTTCTGTTAATTGAATCGTGCTTAAATAACGATCGAGATACATATAGAAAAATAAAATTGTAATACATAAATACAAATAGGAAAACTTTTAAATAATTATATAATTTAGAGAAAATAAATTGAGTTTATAATTTTTTCTTTTATCTGCATTTAAATTTGGAGAATTTGAAATTTCGTTTTTAAAGACTTTTAATGTTATTTGCAACGATTTTTTATAAGCTACGCAACTAAGTATTTCAAGAAATTAGAAATCATCTTTTCAACAATCTTTATCTGAGACTGTAGAATGTGATAATTAAATATTTATAATTTTATTTTATTTTGGAAATCTAAAATCTAAAGTTTATTTTTGTATGTATATAATAATGTACTTTGATTATATAGCACTACAAGAAATTACAATTTAAATGTTATGATACAGTATTTAATATTACAATGTAATATTTAAATTATAATACTTCTTGTTATGCTGTGATATTAGCATATTATATATTTTTTTCAATTAAACATATTAATATCACAAAATTTTTTATTTTAATAATTCTTTTTTCCTATATACATATATATTGTATACATTTTTAATTAATCGTATTGATAAACGTGTAAAGCATTATATATTGATGTTGACAGAAAAAAATAGAAAAAAATATATCGATAACTATACTAGAGTATTTAATGCAAACGGAGAAAGGTAAAAATACAATTTTATACAATCGGTTGAGCAATCGTGTTATAAATTCGACGTCGAAAATGATTACCGTGCAATACTTCGCAATAAATCTTTCTCGGTAATAATCGACAGCGTGAGAGTCTCAATTTAATGCCGCCGTAGCGAATGTGTCCGTACGAAAATTTAATTATTTATTTGATCCGGCGTAATAATACGTGGGCCATCGGAATTAATAAAACGCAGACGGATGGATACGGCTGGCGCGTTTTAAACATTGAGACGCATTAAATCCCTTTAAAACCGGTCATCGTTCATTTATTTAATTAAAATGCCCGGCTCGCGGCCGCCGCGCCGCTTTTCACAATTTAACATATTTAGTTTGAAGAATGCTAAACACGATACTTCGTTATGCGGCGAATTAAAAGAAACGATAATTTCGCGAATAAATGTCGATGCGAACGAGCATCGATCGATCCGCCATGCGGACTGTTAATAACAAATTTCCGATAAAAGCGCCGGTACAATGGCGGCAGTAATAAATTTACTGAAATTTGCGCGATATCCGTGCACGAATCGCCGTAGAACATTGGAATATGTTGCGTCTTTCAAAAGCGCAACGCACACGAACGAACATCGGTTTTAAATGGAATCGTGTTTAAACATTCTGATAATCCTGCGAAAATTAAAATAACATATTCGACAAAATATTAATTGCATAATCGGAGCCGGAAAGTTTCAAACAGAATTATTATTTAACTTTCATTTTACACGTACATGAAGCTATTAAAGATACAAAACTTGTATAAACTTACAACATATTATTATTATAATTCTTTTACAAACCGAAAGAATGGTTTTTTTTTAGACATTACAAGATACAAGATTGACTCAGTTGATTCCGACATTTCGTTATTGCAATTGTATGACAATATATAGTTGTAGTTGCAAATTTGTTAGAGGAACGAGAGTCTCTTCTGCGTTGTTCGATAATATTTAAATAACTGTTCGCGATTATAATTAAAGCTATTTCTAGATTAATATAAGAAGATTTAGAGAATTACGAAAGAAAGCGTCGCGTCACACTTTCCAACTTTCGCGAAAATCGCTTTAACTCCGTTCCGAAACTTTAATCTTCTTTCAGTTCGCAGAAAACTGAAGTTCAGGATATAAAACGATAGATGCGGCCGTCTTGCATTTTGATAGGATATCGGCCGGTGAAGAATGCGATTATGTGAAATTTATTCAAAAAGTACTTGCCATCAAGAATCGCCGTGTCAAATGCAGAATTCATTAACTGTGATTTTGTTGTACGTCATTCCTTATATTGTTTCATCCAATATCATAATTCATCAAAAGAGACATTACCTGTTATTTCATTTACATATTTTATTGTAATTTTATCAAATTCAAGCTTATACAGACAAATATTATAAATTAATATATTATTGATTTGTGTACTAAAAGTCAGAGCATTGCTATGTGAAACATAAAAATAAATGTATTTATAGTAATTTATATAAAATTTATATTTGCAAAGACTTTTAAAAATATGTAGGGTAACTCTAGTAAATACGCCGCAGAAATCAGAAAAAATAAAAGGAATGGGGATAATTTTTCTGCAACTATTCTGTTACATGCCTGTATGTTATATTAATATTGTGTTATGATTTCAACTTCTTACTGATAATATTAACGAAATTATTATGAGTTGAATCGATTTGTCAGTGTAATAAGTAATGTCATCATAAATTATAATCTACATAAAATGATTACTGTAAAGCGTGTAAAAGACTTAATGATGACAAACTAAAGGATCCATGTTAGATCCACTTTGACCAAATATAAAAATTTTCTTATTAGATTTATTCTTATTGGTTCAATTTTTAATTAATATTATTTACATTCCCTTATTTTGATCTAAACCAATATATCAAAATCAGGGAGGAATCACTTCCATGTGATTTCCTTGTAAGTTTGAAAAGTATCATAGAATTTTGTAAGGAACATGTTGGGATTTTATTTATCATACTGCAATTGTTTAACATTGCTTTTCGATGTTGTTATGTCATGGTTGAGACAGTCAAAGTCTTAATAATAACCCTTAGCCGAGGTGACGTGTCGGGCGATATAACAAACATTATTTTGTCCTTCTCTCGCGTCTGCTATGTTTACGGATGGTTCGTCAGTGAACTTTGCTGCGGCTTTAAAGCTGGCTGCCGATGTTTGATGATCCCCGACGACAACATTGCACCCGAATAAGTAAGGTCACTCTCAAGGCCGACGTCAATCTGAATCGTCCCGGATCAACGTGTCCTCTCTAGAGAGAAGACAGAAGATGTGAAAGGAGAGGACACCTTTCTGCGTGTTTGGACAAAGATCATGGATTGTCCTGCGGGCTAATGAGATTCTCCTTGTCAACGAGCGCGATCTACGATACTACGACAGCAACAACGAAGACGATGACAACGACATCGTTGAAGGATTTCGCGAAGGAAAAACTCTACCGAGAATCCTTGTTAGTGAGGCTTTGTGCGAACACAGATAACGGCAGGTGTCGATTTCTGATGGGATCAAAGTCTACTTTTCACATCCGCAAGTGCTCAAAAAGCTTCAATTATATTTTTAGCTCTCTCCAGCTGACCGACTTTTCGTACTTCGATCCAAGACTCTATATTGTTTAAAGAGATGATTATAAATAATATTTGCGTGGTAAGGATTTTTTTATTTTAATTATTTATAAGAAAAGATCCAAAAAATTGCAATTTTCTCAATATAAAAATGAATTAAAAATAAAAAAATTTTTTTAACTAACAAAAGTTTATCATGTTACTTATTTCTTCTCTTTATTTAATATTTCTCTAAAAACTAATAAGTATGAATAATATTTTACACTTTACGTCAATAGATATAAATAATATATTGCAGTCTAATGTGTATGTGTGTGACTGCTAGTATTCATATTAAAACAAAGATAATCGAAAAAAAATTAGATGCAATTTGTCAATTATTTCTTCGACGTGCAGATAAATCTGTCTGTGTATATACCTTAAAGGAAAAGCAAAGGTTTCCTGATTTATAAGATGAAGAAACTTTTTCAAAATTGCCTCTCGGATTGTCCAAGATATTTTCCTGTTATCCCTTAATTCGTGTATTCGTGAATGCAATGTCTAATTACAAAAGCTCGTAATATGCATAGATATTAAACGAATGTCTTAATTCTTTTACTACTAAAAATGCAAATACATGGTGACCTGAAATTGAGAGCTCAACGATAAAATCAAGGAAATACGTAAGCAATGAAAAGGAGAAAAAAAAATAAATAAATTCTTTTACGAACACGTCGAAGGGGAACAATCAAATACAGATGTCACCAACAAACTCTGCACGCAGCAGCCAAACAAATACAACCAATCAAGTTACATCCCTGACGCGTTCTACAGATTGCAAAGTGAGAACGCCACCGACTAGCGCGAGTAAACGAACTGGAGCGACGCTTTTCTTCCCAAGGGAACACCCGGGGATAAATGAGGATCAAGGTCTTCCGCGTGGCCGAGACCCGCGTCGTTGTGTCCCTACCGTCCTCGATCCGCCGAGTTTCGTGTTTTCTTCGACTTTTCATCAGCCGCGAGAATGGTTTTCCATTAAGGAACTCGGATTGGCGAAAGAAACGAAGACCAGGACGAATCCGGCGGGTGGATGGACGCGGAAACAGACACGCGAAACGAGCTCGTCAGGGACAAGTGGTTAATTACGGTCACCGGCTATAAGTCGTCGCGACAGCCAAGTTCCCGTTTAAATCGCCGGCCGGAGTTACTCAATTAGCTCGTGAGAGCTACTCGTCGCAGCTCCTGCGTTTTACAAGCAAGCCAATTAAATATATCGACCTTTGTAAACGGTCGGTGACTGTGTGCGCGATGCTACTTTGTGTCTTGCAAAGGGACAGGGTGTATAACGAATCGAGGATGCATCGATACAGTGCATCAACAGAAGTCTTGTAAGAATTGAACGCGATTAATTTGCATTCGATATTGAAACATGATTCGATTAACGGTGCCTTTCAATTTATTAAATACAATATAGTCAAACTGTAAATAAAAGAAATTGTATTTCATAGAATATTTTTGAGTAGGTACTGTATGTTCATTGTTACTTATGTATATCAGCGATGGGCAACCATTGTTAAGAGTCTTTTTCAGGGGACCATTTTTAGAAATAGGTAAATTCTTTCGAGCGACAATATTTATTTCGTTTACATAAAATAAAAAAAATGATTTTGTATTTTGGTTGAGCCGCAAAAAATTTACAGGCAGATATGGGTCGCAGGTTGCATATCACTGCTGTATATAGTAGATATAAAGTTATTTTTTATAAATATAACATAATGGAAACTTTTTTTTCTTCTTCTCACAAAAAGTTATCATGAAAAACTCTTTTACGTTATTGTCATCACATATATTATATGTATCCTGCAAGTACTCAGTTTGCACTCCTCCAGTTGGTGAATTAGGTCGCGACAATCATCTCGCGAAATTAATTTTATTAGCAAAATAGATTACTAAAGCTGAAGGTGGAGTGAATAACGGAGGAAGACCATGACGACGTGTTCGACGCTGCATCCGATCACCAATTAGCGGCGGTTCCTCCTCCGCGGCCTTCCTTTTTCCTCGCTCGCATCTAGATAGTGGCGATCATAACGAATCGTCCGTCGATGTCCGCCGCGAGGTATCGTCGAAGAGAGAAGAAGAGCTCTCGAGAGGAACCAGTTTGGGACCGGTCGCAAAGAGATGGAACGGCCAAGCGTATCCACCGATCGGATTCAAAATTGATATTCCTTTCGTGGGCCGACCGACTGCGATCTCTTGAAAAAATCGCGGAAGACTTTGGCACGCGTTTCTCTCTCACTCCTCCTCCTTTTCTCCTTCTCCTTTCTCTTTTCTTTCTGTCTCTCTCTCATCCTGAGTTTTCTCTTTCTCTCTTTTCTCCTTCTATGGCGAACGACAGCTGCTGCGACCGCTGCCAAGACGCGTCGTTACCACAAGCGATAACACAATGGCCGCCGCTCTTCCTACGCGGTTATCACGCGCCGATCGCCGAGAGCGCCGATCCTCGGGAAATTATGGACTGTCACGATGCGCTCTCGATAACCAGTCCGAGGACGTCCACGGATACACCCAGCTATCCCAGTGTCGCCTCGAGATTTCGTCGCGCGACGATTCTTCGATAAACCGCTTTTGGCGCGGCCTTGCACGGCCGAGCGAAACGGAACAGCAAGACGCATTACGTGCACAGTGGCGGGTTTAGATCACTAGGATCCTCTAGGTGCTATAAAATTTCAGACCTTTCTTCCCACCGAGATAATTACAGGTTTCAGAGATATATTTGGCCGACCTTCGAAGATTTTACCGTAAAACTAACCGTAAAACTACCTCGCAAAATCGCCAAGATCTCATCACGAAGATGTAGTTATCTTTTAGTTATGTTAGTAACTCATTCATTAATAATAATAAAGATTTGCAAAAAATAAAAGAAATTCGGCACACGTGATTTTACTGAAATATTTTAAATTTCGCTAGATATAAATCTGAAAATAATTTTATTGAACTGTTAAAATAGATGTAGGATGCTCAATTTGATTTCTAAAATGTCAAGGTTTTTTTTACAGCATTGCTCTTTATGTTTCAATTTTTTATGTAGCTATTTTGGTAACAAAATTATTTTCAGATTTGTATATTTAGCTAAATTTTTAAATATTTTAGCAAAATCGTTCTTTCTCTGTGGAACCCATTGCATTGTAATGTTTTAGAGAATCAATTTGATTATTAAAAAGCTTAGATTCAATGTTTTCGTGAAATCTCTCATGATGCTTGAAAGTTCATTATAATGCGACTATTAATATTTACGCAGATCTACTTGCTACATCATGAAGATCGATAAGAAGGAATGATTCGCGAAGCAATACAACACTCTGAAAACAAATGGACAAGTAAAATCATCGCGAAGACATTATTACGACGGCTACTCGGAAGACGTCGGTAGAAGTTTTTCAAGTGGCGCTTTCTTTATGTGACCAATGTAATTTTAATGACGTACGACCGTTTTTCCGCGCGATACTTGATTTTATTTGCGAACGTGCAAGTCTGTTTACGCCAGCATTTTAATTGGTTTCGATTGATTACTGCGCAAAAGAGGAGTGCACGATAATTGCGAAAGAGGCGGATTTATTTATTAACTGTTTGCACACTTGAATGAGTTTTCTCGATTGACTCTCTATCATCATTTTATTTTATCACTAATAATTTTGGTCAATATGTACAATATCGATTGCCATATATGAACTTGAAAGTATCCTTTCTTTAGGCTAAAGTAAGTTAATTTAATATCTAGACTTCAGATAAGAATTTCTTTAAAAAGAAGCTGAGATTAAGATAAACAAATAAATAATCCTTTTTCCTTATGATTTTTATTATCATATTATTATGCAAATTAAATAATCTAATAACTATTATATATAAAAGCTACTTAATAAAACTACAAGAATACGATGATGAATCGAGTATATTTTCTAAAAATACACGGTTCTTACGAAAGTATCTGAAAAAAACTTCTATATTTTTGAAGACGTATCACGTAATTTATAACTGACGGGTGAGATATTCGAATCCCGAAGGAATGTAACCTTCATATCCTTCGACGTGCATCGATGGATATCTACCTCGTGGCTCTTCGCTCTTTGGCCCCATCGACTTAGTCCACGATATCGTCGCTTACACTGGGATTCCATCATCGCGTTTCCACTTTTACGTGCGCGGCACTCAGGCCCGATATTTAATTAACGACGCTCCGGCGCGACTCGAGGACGATATATAAAAGGCGTCTCTCTCTCTCTCTGGAAATTTGCATCTCCACTCAAGTCACGTCGCGTATGTGGCTCTTACCCACACTCTCGCTCATGGTCACCACACGCACGCGTTAAGTCCCGATGGTTAATACTTAACGAACGATATCGTAAAATTCCGATCGCCGTTCGCTCGGATCGAAATACATCAGGTCAGTTTAAGTGGAAACGCTCGTAATTTCAAAGATTAAAGAGGAAGAACGACCGTCAAATCGAAAATAATTCATCTGACGAATCGTGTATGTCTAAAAAATATATCATTGACATACATATACTTTGCATATTACATCTTGCATATATATACATACATGAAGATGAAATGAAGGAAAGATATTTCCTATATGTTAAATGTCATAATGTCAAATTATACCCAATTTTAATTACTTTTTATCATTTTGTGTTTCAAGTCGCTGCTGCTCCTATTCAATATGTTAATTTAATTAAAATAATAAAGATAAATAATTTAGTTCAAGAAAATGTATTAAATTTGACTCAAATTTAATTTCTTATTTACTAGTGCATGTTAATAAAAACGGTATTTGAAACTAACTACAGAAATGAATTGGCTTACATTTTAATAGCTATACAAAGAGAAAACAATAAAACTTAAGAAATTACTTAAGAAATTGGATTATCATTGCTCCTATACCATTGGCTTCTTTCATTCTCTTTCTCTCTCTTTCTCAGCAATATTTTTTTCTAATTTAATGAATTGATATCAAAATGAAAAATTAAATAGATATTCGAAGACACTAAAAAGATTGTCATTGGCGTGAGGACTATTAAAATTTTACACAGCGTAGATGCATCACCGTATATTTTTACTTCACCTATCTTCCCGAATGCTTGAGTAGCGCATTCGCTTTATGGACATACAAACGAAGGGATCATAAAATCACGCGGATGTCGCTCGCGCGAGGAACGTCGGAGCGACAAAATCGTATCTCGACAACACGTCGGATAATTATTCGGATATCCTCGAGAAGAATGCCTGGGGTATCTAGATACCTTTAATGGGGCAAGCTTTCAGCCGCTTATCTGGCCAAGGCTCACTCGGGCTTTTACCCAGGTCCGCTCTCACCCGCGCAGATAAAATACACTCGTAACATATCCCCCACTTCTTGCCTTTCCCCGCCAATATAATTAACCGCTATCGCCGCGAGAGCGAACGGCCCCCGTTTTTCTGTCTCTTATTTTTTTTTTCGCCGGATCGAAATTCCATTACGAGTCATTTATTTTATACGTGCGTGATCGCTGTCCTTACGAGGAGAGAGAACGCGGTTCTGATAAGGGACATTGGCTACGTCCTGGACTAACGTCGTTTCGTTCGCGAATGTACATTGCGAGAGGAGAAACGGTAAAGTTCTCGATGGAAGATGCCCGGGAATCTAAAGCCCAAGGGTCCCTTCTTCTTACGGGAATTGTTATTTCAGTTTGAAGGAGTCCTGCAAAATACAGCGTCACGCGCTCGATTTGTTCACTGATTGCAAAATAAATAAGAAAATCTTTAATTTATCACTTCTTAATTTAACAGTTAGTTAGATTAATCTAAATTACAAAACAAAGATTTCTTAACAGAAAAAATATAAAATAATAAAATTCATTTTTACTTTTTAATTCCTTAATTTGAGACAGTGTGATTATTTTGTTCTCCATTATGAAGGCAAGAAATGATTAATACGTATAATATTAATGTAAGGTGACAATCAATAAAAACGAAATGATAAAATAAGACAATATAATGATAGTAATAATTCATAATTAATTACAATTTCTAAATTGCGGAGCTATATTGGAATCCACAGAAACAATTTACGTAAATTGTCTTAATATCGTATCAATAGCGCACCGGCCAAGTTATTACGTCAGGAATTTACTCCAATATTGTGTTCATGTAAATTAATTAAAATGGATTGACAGGACGCGAGATTGCTCGCTGGGCAGCTCGATTTCCACGCTCGCCCTTGCTAATAAACCTTAATTAACGATCGCTATCTCGAATAATTTTCCTGGCGGGTCCCAATTGCGGGGCTTCAACTTAAGTTAATCAACGCTCTTTCAATAATGAAAAGTATGAAAAGCACGATTTTTCCTCGAGGGAGAGGAGCAACCTTTGTGCCGCATATACATAATGTGAAGAATTCCTTTAGGACGCGTTTCAAGTTTTCATATTAAGCAACAAGAAATAACGATGGGAATATAACAAGAGAGTAGCGCCACGATATTGATTATTATAATTTAATATTTCGGCTAGTCAAACGAACTCGGAGAGCGAATCACTCGAGCACCGTCAATCCGTCTCCAAGAGTTAATCCCGCGAGAGCACGGTTAATCCCATAGGATTATGTAACGCCGCAGTGTTTAAGCGCCAGGCTCGTGAAACTCCTGTACGTTCGCCTAGATTTAGTAAATACCCTGTGGTTTCCCCGGTAGAGATTTTTATCCATTCGATCCGCAAGCACATTGCAGCCCATCGGCACCTTTTCGCACTTGGTGAATTTATAACTCATGTTAATAATTTATTAAATTAAAACATTTTTTTATTTTCTAAATATTTTAATTTTTGCAATAAATTATTACTACCTTATTGTCAAGAGTAATCCTGTAATTAATGAGCTGTCGTTTTCTTTCATCATATTGATAGAGGAAGGAATCAATACCCGCTTAATGAAATGCGTCAGCGTTGCACTATTCTGCTGGCAGTTGTACGTCGTCGTGCCAGCTTGAAAAATCTCGTCACGATAAGGGTACGCTGTGGGATTAGTGGTCTTGAGTGGTCGTCTGATTTCTTAGAAACTTTCTCCGCGTGGAATTTGTCGATAGGAATTATGCAAAAGATTAAAAGAAAAAGACGTTTGTTACAGTTAAGCCGCTAGACGTTTGTACTTGTAGCTACATGTATGTATGTATTTAGATCAAGTGCAATGTAATTCTTCCTACTGCATTATGCGAATGTTATAAATATTAAAATATTTATATGTGATTATTGCGTTATGTCATTGTAATATAACCGTAACGTGAGATATGTGCTGAGATATGTATCACATATCGGCCATGTATTCATCAAAGTAATACTTGGAAAGATAAATCTTTGTAGACGTACCTTTTATTTATTTTCTTGCAATATCTACTATATATGCAAGCTGATATTCCGCTTTCGGTACCGATCAGGATGTTTCTGTCTGCTTCATAAGACCGGTCCTTCGCATGGAAACTTCGATATTTAACAATTCCTGTAAAAAGAGTACAGATACGATTACAGTTTACATATGCCGTGCAAAATGTCTCCTTCGCTCTTATCTTCCCTTAGCGAACTACTAGAAAATACCAGAGGCAATGGTCCTTATCGATTTCCGGGAGCTTGTTAATGTCCCGCGATACTAATTAACGAGACGCGCGCGCATTTTATCATCGCTTATGCGCTTCCGGTGAAATTTGCAATCGCAGATACACCCGCGGCTTCCTTCGTGGAAAGGCAAGTTAAAGTACAAACGCGACTTATCTCTGTGTTAGATAATACGGTCGAGATCCGTAATTACTGCATGACATCGAAAAATTAAAAAAAAAGCGGGGTACGTTTTTCTCGTGGATCCGGTTCATTACAAACCAGCTGTATCACCGATTTGCATATCAATATCAAAAAGCATGCAAGTTGCGCGATCTAAGCGGAAGCGTTGCGCAGTCTAAGCCGAAGAATCTATAGGTCTGTTCTTTTTAGAACTTTTTGAACTTTTGCACCGGCGTATCTTTCATCCTTTTCTTTCTTCCTAGAGAGACACTCTTTCTCAAAGCGAGAAGTTGAAACATAACGTAAATTAGTTCTCAATCATTTCCAGAATATTCAAGAATAATTCCTTTTTACAATACTTCATATAATTATTTAGAAAAATAAATTTATTGCATAATGCTAAGTACATAAAAAGATTATGTCAATATATTGAGTGGTTAAGAAAGACAAATACAGACTTTCTTAATCAAGTCATCAAGTCGCACAAATAATTACTTAAATAATTTTGAAAAGGTCAGTGAATATAAAAAATACTTATAAATTATAAATGACAATTATATATATGTATAAATTATGAATCATAAAATTACATCAAGAAAAAAAGATTTTGTTAATTTAACGAGTTATCAATACCTATAACAAATGATTTGTAAATATAATGACACAAATGTTAGTTACGAAAACGAATATCTATATGATGTATTGTTTTTTATTTGTTATCCAAGATTCTTTTCCGGAGATGAGTGCTAGTTTTTGTTATTCCAACCAATTATTAGTAATAGAAGCAATCATGTATCTGATAGATACATTTTTATTTGCTAACACTGAGTATTTGTAAAAGATGCAAACAACGATTTAGCAAGTGTTTTTTATTATAATCCATGTATTAGGTGTTGGAATTAATTCGTAGCGTTTTTTAATGAAAGAATGTTATTTATTTCACATGAGCATTAAAAAATACATTAATGAAAGTACTTCCCATCACTTGTAAAACGCTACGAATTAATTCCAACATCTAATATTATTTGTCCTATTGACGAATAATGATTCGTAATTTCAACTGATCAAACCGTTTTCATACTAAATCATCTTATTTGTTATCACTTTTTGTTCTAATAACAAGCTCATTTCTCTCAGTATACACAACACACACACACATACATACATACACACACATATAATTAGTCATGCTATAAATTGCAATTTCTGAGTTCGTTTTCTAATGTACCTCTTCTAATTTTTTCTTTTCTAATTTTATGTCTTATCCTCCGATAATTATTCGCTATTCTACTTGCTTCGATCTCATAAGGTCTCTCCCAGTTTTAGTAATCGCGAGATTCCCGGAGTCAAGCTGGTTTTGGTCCACAGGAGGCACGTCTCAATATTTGGGAAGATATAATCGGCTTATAGTCTCGAGCCGGTAACTTAGGACCAGGCCCTACCTGCTCGCGTTCGCGTTCCACGGACGTGACACGTGAACGGGTCCGGATATCTTTTCAGGAGAATGAGTAACAGGAGGATTCGGAGGAGGAGATAACGGGAGTGAAAAAGACAGAGAGGCAGGGGGAAGGGAAAGACAAAGAAGGAAGGAAGAGAGAAAGAAAGAGATAGTAGGAGTGAGGCCCTCACGAACGTCGTATCGACTGGGTAAGGAACACAAGATTTCAATTACTCGGCTACCATTTCATCAAACCGGGACTTCAGCTCTCCCCCGTGTTGCCAGCAGGATCCATCGAGGAAGCCACCATGTCACCTCTAACGAACGACGAACGACGGTCGAGACTGCATACCGGGCGACTTCGTCCTCCTTCCCCTCCCTCGGTCAACCCTTCTTCTTTGTCGGTTTTAGGGACCTCACGGAGAATATTTCGGGGAACTCGTGAATCGCTTTTTTTCTTTTCTGAGCCACGTGTAATTTCCGCAATATAAAATGCTCTAAAGCACTTAGTAATTTTTTTCCAATGTTAATGTCTTAAAAATATCATTTATTTTTATGAGAAAAGAAGAGGGAGAAAGAGAGGATGTAATTGAATTTAAATTGTAAATATAACTAAAGAGCGTAAATATATCATATTTTTATTAATCTTTTCATAGATCATTGAAAATGGATACTTTATTGTTTACTCAATAGTCTCTTTCTCTCTAGAATTTAATTTGTCAAAATTACTTAATATTTTATGTAGTATCAGTCGAGCTCTCTAGTTGCGATACGAACTGTACAGCTTCAATTAAGTTAAATGTCATGAAATTCAGATGGAGAATAAATCCACAGTAATTAACAAGTCACAGCGAAAAGCTAATGCGACATATAGTGGTAGATATGCCGCGTTAAAGTTTACTTTGCAAAATAATGGCTATGTTCGTATACACCCAGCTACATCTACTTTTAAATAGCTATATTTACTTTTAGATTGACTGCTACGCTATTTTTAATTCTTAATAAAAAGTATTTTAACTTTCTGATAAACACATATCAAATTTTATCTACATTTTAATAAAGTAATGTTGAGGATCATATTATTGTAATATGAATCAGATATTGTGAATTATAAATTAAATCCGGACAAACTGAATTCCCCTGGCATTATTAGCATTTACTGAATGTGCTGAATTGATTGTTAAGTCAAATCATTTCATTAATCTCAGGAGGCGACGCCTCTTCTGACGTCGTAAACCAGAAGACATCTACTTTAAATTTAATTTCGCTTTCACGCATTCTAAAAGCGACAAAAGAAATAAGATAACCTTTAGATAACCTAAAAGATAAAACATCAGTACCTTTTTGCTTAGTTTTTACAATCGTTCATCAACGTCTTAAAATCACCTTCGTGGAAAGAGAAGTCGTTTATTACCTGATTCAAGCTCAGGAAGTTAACTATTTTATTCTGCAACTTTTAGTGCGAATAACTGACGTAGTCATAAACCTCCCACGTCTATTATTTAGCAAGTGAGTTTTGCGAGACATTATTATTACGCTCCAATCCGAAACTGGGTGAAATTAAAGGAAAACAACGTCGGGCGTAGTTTAAACGCACCATCGATAAGCCTGCGGGCTAGGCTTATTACTTTTTAATTAACGGTCGGCGTATCTGAAGCGTTTGTTCTTATCGACACACCGACGCCCCATTTTCCTATACCCTTTTTTATCTTTGCCTTTTTACTACAGTGAGGTGATTCGGTAGAAAGAGAACATAAATTCAGACTATATGCCGCCCTGGAAAGTTATATATGAGAGATCGCGTAAGAAAAAAGTCAATTGTATTTTTTATACCATCACATCTGAAAGAAAAATATTTTTAAAAATTTCATATTTTCTGTTTTTTGCAGTATATTATAGTTTAATGAAAAGAATAGAAATAAAAAATATTTTATTGAAATACTTAAAAACCCTAAATTAATTAAAACGTTCTTTTAAAATGTTATGTTTAAATACTTAAAAAATTAACTTTGAAGTCCGGAAAATTGGTTATCATTTGATCGTAGATTTGCTGTTGGATATTCAATTCTTACAGTTTATTTGTGTGTTTTTGCATTTACCAGATCTTGTTGGGATGTAGCAACATTTATCGAGTCTGACGGGAATATATGCGCCATTAAAATGTATCCTTCGATACATAATCGTCTATCGAATGAGATAAAATCGGTTCGTAAGCCGTAATAAAATCATAACGAGATTGTGCCGCGTAGGCGGGGTACATGGGCCTCAATTATTTCGACGAGGCGCTTTCGTGAAGAGGGGTGGATTTCGAGAGGAGAGAAGGGTAGCAAGCGCCGTGGATTTAGAGCGACGCCATCGGGGGTTTTACGCCGGGTATTATTTTACAATTTTATAGGGAGAGACCATGTTTCCGCGTTCTGAATTTTACAGAGGGCATATGTACCCCGCCCCTTATGCTCCTTCCATCCCCGTTACATTTTACGCGCTTCCTCGCGCGGTATAAGCTACCTCGGCATAATCTCCAGGAGAGAGAGAAATTGTTTGCCTATGTTAGGTATTCAGTTCGTAGCTATAGTCACGACGATTAGCCACGTTCAAATTCGAATTCATTCTCTTCGCAAATTACCGCGGAATTAATCGCGCTATGCTTATATTATTATTGCAGGTGTGTTCAATGAAAATATGCATACATTTGTAACTCTTAAATATCGTAACGTTAATCTGTTAAAATTATTGACAATCGACACTGTTGTTGATAGTTTACAAATTTTAATCGCCATTTCATATTATTAATTTATTGATTTCATATTGTTACAAATTGGGCATATTGAATTGTCACTATGCTTAAAGAATATGATTTTGCATCTATATTTATTCTTTATAACGTTCTTTTATATATATACATATATATATATATATATATATATATATATATATATATACACACACACACACAATTTAATTAAATAATATTAAGGATATCGTGATTGTATAATATCAGCTAAAAAATGAATTAAAAAATCAATATCAGCTGATATTAGCCAACAAATTTTTGAAGTAAGTTCGCTCTGAAATCAACTATAAAAAGCAAAACAAATAATTTGAAGTATCCAATTACTGCTCGTCCTAATGAAGTAAACTGCAATGTTCATGAAACGTTGGCATTCTAATAATGGACCTGGACACGGAGATAACCCGTGAAACGCGTATATATATATATATATATATGCTTTTATATAGAAGTACATAGAAGCTTCAAAAGCATTATGAAATAATTTGAATTATAATGGCTTTATGCAACAAAATGATCATATTTTGCTGCAGTTTTAGGTAAATAACTTTTAAACAAGTAAGTAGATCCACAAATAAACTTTGCAATGTTTATTAGAATATGTAAAAAATTTGATTTAATTTGTAATACTATGACTTTACGAAATTTGCTAATTAACTATTAATTACAAAACATGACTTTACATAAAAAAAAATTAACAAAAAAATTAAATAACTTTTAAATCAGTAAGAGAATTGTGCTCAAAGCTTAGATAGTAATAGAACCCTCGATGAAATTTTTATATTCTTGATAATGTTTTGAAATGTGACCCATATATCTTCTGAATAAATAGCTGTTTTAGCCTTCTAAAGATGTAAACAGATATTGCTGATAAAAATAATTCACTTTGTCACATAAAATATAGCAATCGTTTAACGTGTGGAATAAGATGTGAACATGTAGCAATTCGCTGAACATTTGCTCTTAATTTACCGATTTGTTTGCCGAGTATCCGAGTGAGGTCTGACATCATCTTCTTATATGCATCAGTTGGGTAATATCCTTAACATTCTCGCGAAATATAATTGCTGGCGAAGATATTTAAGGCGTCGTTTTCTTTTCAAGCACACATATATTTTCTTTTTCTTTCTGGTTTTCTCTCTCTCTCTTTTTCTATCTATCTATCTATCTATCTATCTTTCTTTCTTTCTGTTTCTTTCTTTCGTTTATTCTCCGCCATAATAATTGCAACGATGAAAACGACGAATGCAGAGTCATTCTCCACACTGTGCGCATTTTATTACAACGAAATAATCAGTTAATTTCGCGACAAACCGCTCTCCCCTTTTTTACAACGAGCTTTAAATGGTATTTAGTCATCGTAATGCGCCAATAAACAAATGCGGTGATTATTTGTCCGCGTTCTTCGTTCACCTTTAATTTAGCTGGTTAATACATACTGTTCGTGTTAAACATTTACGAAAAAAATTCTTTAATATAAGTTACTTATTATTTCTTAATAATTGACATGTATTAAAATTATATGTTCTATTTACATGATTCATATGTATCAAGTAAGATTGTATCTATTATAAACACTTATGAATTTTTTAATTTAACATACATTGGATATAATAATTAAAATTTCCTTCAATCTACATTATTTTACAACATGAACAATTGAATATTTTCAAACGTGATTTTAATTGAGTATGCCTTAGTGTTGATAATAGAATTTAGACCATAATATGAATAAATAAAATATAATATTTAAAGCCAATACACAATTGTTAAAAATTAAACAATTTCGTAATATAAAATATTATACAAATGTATTGTATACAAATTTAATTAAGACCACGATCACGATGCATTATTTTCGATATCAATGTAAACTCAGATGTCTCAGTGCGTTTCGTTGAAGCGTGCCCCGTCCTCGCGTATTTCGCGAGCCGTCGACGCAGAAGAGCGGTCTTCGCGAGATGGAACAGAGGGAACTGCTGCTCGCTCTCCTGCGACGAATTTACTGGTCGGACGAAATTCAACTGTCATTCCAAATAACTATTTACAGCTTGGCCGAGAAGCCAAGACATTCTTGCATACGAGAGTACGCGCGCATCGGCTTCTGTCTGGTTATATCTGGACCCAGCCCTGCTGCGGAGAGAGGCCCGCGGAGTTCGGGCCCGCCTGCATTTCGCCTGCAGGGCGGTCTGCCCTCATTAGACACCACTCGCTCGCGCACAGACACGTACACGCGTCCCTCAGCGTGCAATCATCCTCCGAGATCTCCGTCATTCCCTCGAATGACTTTTCGCCTTTCGTGCTGCGCGGGCCCGCGGCTCAGGCCCCTGGTGGGACCCGATGGCCGGGCCAAAATCTGTCCCTTTCGCCCCCTCGTCTCATCGACGATTATATCCTACGAGAATCATTATCTATAATCATTACTTGAAAAATCCTGCACGTATGCACAACTTTGTACGCAGTACACGAATGTCTATATCTTGAATTTCAGATCTTTTACTATGCGGAGAAAAATGAATCTCCTAATCATGGTATCTATTGGACAAAGTTTTAAAAATTTTCCAAATAAATAAGGAACCAGTTAATATATATATATATATATATATATATATATATATATATGTGTGTATGTATATACACAGTCGAAGTTAGATCGTGATATTTAATAATATTTGTTTATATATAAATTGTAATTACATCTTTCAATTACATAAACTACGCATCGCTTACTATCGGAAACGCAATCATAACAAGTTGAAATAATAATATCACAATTAAATTGATCGTTGATTTGCTCTAATGATGCTATTAATGATGTCTCTTGAAATACTATAAAGAATTTATTATGAAAAATATCATCTCAGGATTCGAATCTGGAACTTTCTGACTATCTAGAACGGATGTCTTTTCCAATTCGACTACTGGGATACGTGATAATAATAGTACACACATATAAGAAAAATTAATTTTATCTACCATTTAACTCTATTTACTATTTTAAAAGGAAAATGTTAAAAAGGAGTCAATTTCTGTCCAGGAAGAATTTCTATCCAAAGAGAACGCTTTGAAAAATACTGAAATTTGGATAAATAATAAATATACTATGTGTGTTCAATTTTCAAAGTGTTTCCCAAACGCTATGAATTTTTTTATAATTTTACAGGAGATCCAAATCTACAAAAAACTAATTTTTTTCATTTAAGCAGAAATTTTTTTAATGTCTTTCTTTATTTTGTTATGTTTATCAAAAAGACTTGTGCGTGAGTGAATTCTTTCACAATAGAACAGTTTACTACTGATTTACAATTAGTATTTGAAAAGTTCAGAGATTCCAATACGATAACATCTCCAATTTTCAATAAATAATCACCAGACGCGATAATTAATTTTGAAGATTCACTATATGAAATTTTAAAGAGAGAGTCGACGAAAGCAAACACAAGGATGTTTCATGCGATTAAAACGATTCATGATCAGAAAATCTGGTTGCACGTTTCGGCATGGATGCAATCTCTTCTGTGCGCATTCCTTTTTAATTCGCCCTACCTTCCTTCGTAGTATTTCTTCCCAGGTTGTCTCTTCAGTCGATCATTCATTCGGATATTGCCAAATATTTCGAGCGGATAAGGTAGCAGGGCTGTCTCCATGATGCTTTGTCCGGTGTGCACAATGGTGCACGATGGAGGAATAATAAGAAACCGACGGATTCTCGGTTGAGGCAGCGGAGGGAATCATGGAGGGAAAGGCAGCGAATGGAAAAAGAAAGAGGGAAAGAGAGAAGAGAAAGATGAAAGTTTTGAAGACTGCGAGAGACAAAAGATAAACTCGACCCATATTTGTATATTCCTACCTCGTCTTCTATCCTCTCTCTTTCCTCTTTTATTCTTCAGCTTTTCTCATTACGATTCTTCATCCTCTCAAAATGCAACTGTAAAATAAGCCGGAATATTTACCGATAATTAAATAACAATCTGATTATGTCTTGATATTTAAAATTCATTCAAGTTTATCGGAAAATATTAAGTTCAATCATAAATAATTTCCATTTCTTTGAACACATTGTTATGTCACAATTATCATCCTAATGACTCATATTTGACAGATCAGAATACGTTTGAAGCAAATAAATGTTTCGTAGTTCTTATGACGACAATATAACGTACACATCGGAATAATAAATTTCTTAATCCTGAAATGAAGGAAATGAAAATGCATTCGTCATATAATGTTGTACATACATTCTGGAGATACGTCGTTGAAAGATGTACTCAAACCAGGGCGTTCAATAGACTTTAATGATGAAACTTTAAAATCATTAATGGAATGGCAATAAATCATTAATTAATATATAATTGATTAAGATATAATTGTTGTTTTTTTATTGAGAAATAAAATCCATGTACTAAAATGATAATAATTTATGACACAACTTAATCGTACAATATTGTAGTATTTGCAATCTTAACAACCTACCTATGTACGTTATAAAAAAAGATACGTTCTCCAGAGCTACCGTACTTACGCAAAATCGCTGTCATACCTATCAGGATGCTTAGAATTCACAAGTCAAGTCGAGCGAATCCAACGTACGTATCGACGTGGCAATCATAATATATGTACGAATGCTCAGTCTGTTGGAATCTAGCGTTAGTGACAAGAAACGCCTCTCTCGAACGCGCGATCAGCCCTACGGCTATAACTCTGACATGCATAATTGGAATCGTTATTCGATGACGCAGAGCGATGCCACGTGTTTTTTATAATCATACCCATAATCTTCTTCATATATTATACACACTCTTAACGTTCTTATCTAATATATATTCTATATTAACATATCTGAAGATTAAAATAATCATTGCTAGATATTTTCTTTAATATCACTTAGAGTATTATAATTTAAAACATTTCAACAATTAAATCTCTCTCCTTTTAAACGTAAATTTATTTTCGTTAAGAAAATATGAAATTTAGTTATCGCTAATCCTTTCGGAATATATATATTATATATATATATATATATATATATATGTGTTTATTTTTTATTTCTTTTTATTTCTTTATATTATATTTCTGAATTTTAAATGGATTTTCATTCACAAAGATTGTAACAAAGATTGCACTTTTTTTACAAAACATTAATCGGTAGAAGGTTGATCTCAAACTTAAGATTTTGCTTAGTATGAATACAATGCCATTTATAATGCCAGTGCTAATGAAAGATCACATAATTATGCATAATTTTCAAAGATTATACGTTTAAGTGCGTGGGAGATGCAGCCTCGCAATATACAATGACGGGTAAAACGTCTTATGTATGACAAGTTGTTGCCATTTTGAATGAATAGAAAGTACAGAAACTGACGTTATTATCTAGTCATCAGGATGCGATTAAAGCTATTATTAACTTTGTGATCACTTATGTATACATCAAGCTCTTCAGGAATATGAACATCTACTGCTTTAAGCACTAACATCTCTAAAGTACGAAACATTTTTATATTCTTTAACGCAATACATCAATATATTATTATTTTTTTTTTAAATTAAATTATTTCAATTTTGTGATATCAACAAGCAGATTCCAAATTACAGTCTTTTTCACGTACTTTAGTACTTGCCTTAATAAATTCGCAAATGCACAAAACGTTCGACTTTGATTAAAACAGTAACAGAATCAACCGCGTAATGACTGTTTCAAATCTTGCGAAACCACGGTGAACGGGTTCCCACATTCGCGCGAATTCACGTCTCCCGCGCCGAACCGCGTTCTCTATAAACCCAGCAGAAAATCGCAGCAAAAAACATCACAAAGCGACTGTGTAATACACGGCGGTTCATTTCAGTTTGGCGAAACACACACCGCCCGATTCCGACACACAGTCGATATTCCGCAGCACGTAACCTCTGTTCGTAATAACTCTCGATCCCTTCCTTTTTTTCTCCTTTCTTTTTCTATCCCTTTCTTTCTATCTTTCTATCTCTTTTCGTCCTCGTTCCGTTCAAAGATTCGAGAGAACCTGCCCCGCTGGTCGGTTTGTCGATGCTTCTTCGTGGGCTCTTTCTCTCCCCCCCCCTCTCTCTCTCTCTCTCTCTCTCTCTCTCTTTCTCTCTCTGCTCGTCTACCGTTTACACGAGCAACACACCGTTTCCCTTACCGATCTTGTTGTTGCGATAGCATCGCCGAACATACGTGGACACGTTTTGTCTTCTAATGATCCAAATAGAAATTATTCTGAGCTGTCTACGGAGATCGACCCTCAACGATGCATTCGAAAGTGCATTTCTTACGTGCACGTGCTTGATATTTGTCAAAGCAACAATTAATAAACTTCTTAATATGAAATAACTTCAGCTTAATTAATTATAGCTAATAAAAATTAATTAAGAAATGTATAAAATGAAAGAATAGAACAAATACATTATTAGACAATTTAAATAAAATTTGTATGAATATTTTAAAAGATAAAATGTTGTAAAAATGAGATTTGTCGAGTATTTAATTCTATAGAATAATAGATAAATAAATACAATGAATATTTGCATAAAATAGACATTTTAATGTACACGTAGTTTATATATCTAAATAACTGTAGATTTTTCTACAGTTTTATATAGATATATAAACTACGTGTACACAAAAAAAATATTTTATTAACAGTATTAGCCAACAGCAGTCTAATTGAAAATAAGCTTGCTAATTAAATGGTAATATTAATGAAACGAATTTTATTAAAACAAGAGCATAACGGTATTAGTTTCATTAGTATTATTATTGAACAAGGTTATTTTCAATTAGACTGCTGTCGACTAATGCTATTAATACAACATTGTTTTTTTCGTAAAATTGTAATATGCACGAAAAATTGTTAACGCATGCAGAGGCCGAGGATAAATCTATAAACAGTAGAGAGAAATAGTTGTACTACATTCCGTATAATTTAATATCCCTTATCTCACATGGTCTCAGTTCGAAATGACATTACCGTGTCAACTATTAATCCACTCCGGTGAGACTGCTTTCTCTCCGTACTTAACCGCAAGGAAATTCCAGCTGTCTAGTTCCGCGTAGTGGAAAGACAAATATCAGGTGCTTTTCGAAATTTACGAGAATTTCGAGGGTCGTTCTCATAAATCGGCGTGCTTCTCCTCGAGAGACAAAACAAGCCAGCGACACATGAAAAAGCAAAAAGAACCAGCCGAGAGAGAGACTATCCAGAGCCGCGTGGTGTCGAGAGGCGTCGAGACGCTAAAGTGGCGAGCTTCGCGGAGGGAGAAAGCCACGCTTTAACGGTTCGAGTTTTACGGGACAAGTGGAAGAGATGAGTCCAGAAGAACTCGACGAGGACCGAAAAAATCGTCGTAAATTTAAAGCGGCCCGTGAGCACGCGTGCCGCCCTGTCTGGCAATCGGAAGCAATTCAACATACGGTTCTATGAGACGTACGATGGAAGGACACCCACGACTACACAAAGATACGTACTCTTTTAGACCACACTGGTTGGTAATTCATCTTACCGCGTCTGCGTTTCTTATTAAAAAAAATGTTAATTGCTATATAAATGAGACTTTTAAAAGAAATAAAAATAGAAAGTTTGCCAAGTGATCGAAATTAATATCAAGCTTATATCATTCACGTGGAAGAAATCATAATAAATATAATTATATTACGCATAAAACGGATACAGTAAAGTGATGTTACTATTGTCTGCGCGCCACATTTAAAATGATTAAATATAGTATTATTATCGTCTATCTCGAGCCGCCATAACCATTTGTCCGCTTCAATCCGACAATATATGAAATAATTTATGACGACGCAGGAAAATTCACAGAGTATTGTAAACTCTGCATACATACAATGGCGGCGCTAACTCGGGAATCGAGGAGAACGAAGGATATTTTTCAAATTTCATGCAAAGCGCTTATTTGCGAGTACATTGAAAATTCGAATTGTCGGCCAAAAAGGTAAAACTGCAAGTGAACTGTCATAAATTCAAAGCAGACCGCACGCATATGACGCTCTTGTTGGTCCGCATTGGAAGTAATTTATAAATATATCTTTCTGCGCCACGTGGCAGGAAGACGATCTGTATTACGAAAATCTGTCTAGTCTCTCCATCGGCCATTTCTCAGTGCGCGGTTTACCACCGTCATAAATAATCGCATAATTCGTCGAGCCCGGTCGAACGCATCGCTACTTTGTCCGGTATAATGTCTTCCGGTCTAATCGCGCGCTATTATTTTGATGTACGACATGAGAGTACGACGAGGAGAGGAAGGGAAGGAGAGAAAGAGAGGAAGCCAGATCCCATTTCACGGAACACGAACTGCGATTGTATTCGCGAAACAATGCGAATGTTATCGTAAATTACGAGCACTTGAAATACAACGGGGTAAGAGACGAGGAGAGACGAGATGAGTGGCGCGGAAATAGAAAAAAATCTCGGAGGGTCGTAAAAGCGGTAACTGGAATGGCGATATGTAATACACCATCGCTGTGCATTAAAAATATAATAAAAAAGAATTGAGATAGGCCAAAGTGAAAATGAACAGTGCTGTAATCTAACTAGATATATTTAATATCCTTACACGATGATTTTCCAATCTTTTACTACATATGTTAAAATTTATAGTGTCAAATTTAACCTAACGTAAGTCGTCACTGCTCCTATTAAATATATCGTTATTTTTTACCAAAATGATAGTTAAATTTGACATTATAGATTTAACAGTGTATGACAATTCATTTGTATTTCGATTACTTATTTTTTTCATCATTTTTATAAATACGTTATTAAAAATCAAAGGAGCAATGGTAACCCACTCCCTTGAATTAAAAATAACATTTTTCTGTGTTTTAAAGTAAACATTACCATATTAATGCACTTAATAAATAATAAATTAAATTTGAATTAAATTTGAATTAAATTTGATTTTCTTGTATTAAATTGTGAATGTATGAATTTAACAGTATATATATTTTAACATCTTTAGAAAATATAACTTTTTAAAGTATATATTAGAAAAAAAAGAATAATAAAGATAATTATTTAGCCGGGAGATGTTTCTAATAAAGAAAAGAATTATGTAGAACTAATGACTCAATCGTATGTAATAAGGATCAAATATTAAATGCGTCTAACGAGTGCATCTCCATGAAATTGATTGCAAGCTCATGTTGATAACTTTAAAAAGTGCATAAAATTCCAGTCTCATACGAAACATTAGACTTGACTCTCTCCACTTAAAACAGTCGTACGAATTGTATCTTCTCTTTGAGATTCAGCAGTATTAAAAGTCGGAAATTCAGTAAATCTTCCGCTCAATCGCCAAAGGCAACGGAAACGGTGAAACGATTTAAATGGCAGAAAGCGACGTCCATCAGGGTGTCTCGACCCTCAACTGGACAGGGATGAATAGAGGTATAAATGTTTGGCGTGCTTTTGCACTGAGCTTTGTATCCGTGCACGCGCACGCCGCACGTGCAGCGTTCGTATCTACAACGAACGTACGCACACTAATGTATTGATTCGTGTGTACCCTCGTGTGTTGCACGACACATTGAGTGTACACGGTCCTAATATTTGTATCATCCACGTGGACGTTGCGTTCCCTTCATGGTAGGATCAATGGCAGAAGTGATTCATCCTCGATCATTCGCAGGAATAATAGAATGAGTGCTTTAGCTATTCGGCAAATTCAAATATTAAATTGAGAACGAGCCTGTCTCATTGAAATATTAAGCACATCGGACACAACAGATATAACAAATTTTTTAAACCAAGTAATATACAATTACTTAGTAATACTTTTTTAATAAGGTTTTTAACGCTAATTTCCATTTTAGTTTAAATTGAAAATGAAATCGGGGAATGAAAATTCTTGTGATGCATGCTATACAGTTACGGAGATGAGGAAAACTCTGGATATAGAAATTGAGCGACCAATCTCGGATAATCCGCGTTTTTAATACGCTCCGTTAAGTTTTTCATTACTAGCTCATTGAACCAGCAAACCTAGAAATTTTTTGCAAATATACGTGAAATTATGTTATCGTGTTAATTTGCCAAAGATGAAATATAATGAGACTAAGACTTAATTTGTATTTTTAACACATTCTAACTTTGCAAATAATTGTTTATATATATATATTTATATGAAGAAAAATAATACTAAATGATAAGCAATCTTGTTTCATTAAGTAACAATAATATTAAAGATAGATATATTAGTATATAATAATATATAGTATATTTTAATTATTTTTAATTATTTTAGAATTATTGACTTTAACAGCCAGTTTTAATGCAGTCCGGCTGAAGAAGCGGAGTTGACCGGAAACATCTTGCTTCATTTTCAGCTTCATCATGATGAAAGAACGATATATGGCGCGTGATATTTTAGGGCGCCGTGCGTAAGGAACCGGTACGGTGACGTTCGTTCAACCCCGCTATAAAGAGCGAGTTTTTATTATTATTACAGGCGATTAAATAACTTAAGTGCCGCGTAATTACACTAACATACTGGTGATTTTTGCGTAATATTCCGTCGACCTGCCGACGTATTTTTTGAAGAAATTACACAAGATCTCGAGTTGGACTCGGCCGCAGTATGCATCCGCGTATATAAAGTACACATGAGACAAGGGACATAACTGTCAGATGCATTTTAATGACAATGACGATTATACGCACTTTGATGCGAGCTAAAGTGACACGCGTGTAAGTGTAACACGCGCAATGCACGCTATCATCGTTTACGTGCGTCGATATACAATCCAGTCTTGGGATGGACCGAAGTTATCATTGTGGAAGAATCGTTAAAGGAATCATTTTACGTTACTTACATATTTTATTTCATCTTGCATACTTGGCTAATGCCATCTTTTTCATCTAATTAGTTACATCTGCTTGAACGGATGAGTAATCTCGAGGCATGCAAAGTACCGGCAAATAATTGCTACAAATTACTTCATATTCTGGTGCATTATAAACTGTGATATTTAATTGGCTAAAATATCACTTTGAATACTCATTTAATTTTAAGAATGGAAGATACTACCGTATGCTAATTATAAATTGAATAAATTATTTTGTATTTTCTGCATTATATAGAACTTAACGTATACCGTATCTCTGCAATAAATGCACATGTGCATGCAATTCTTTTTGTTAATTGATTAAGAATATATGTCAAACTCAAAGCATTACCAAAATTATAAAAATTTCATAAATTGTTCTACTAGTTATTACGTTTAAGTTACTGTGTAAAATTTGACTACAGCTCTCTTATTAGTTTAAAAGTTATTTTGTTTTTGATTCTTATGTAAAATCGCATTTTAAAGTATTTATTTACAAATATGAGGAAATAGCACTACTTAAATTAAAATAATTAAATTAAATTTTTTATACATACTAAAAAGACGCTAATAAATTTTTGTGCGAAAATTTATTTGGAACTATGTACTTATTTATCCATTTAAAAATTATTTACTTAAAATTACAGCAAAATATGGTGATTGCATAATAATTAAAAATCAAATAATTCGTTGTTTTGTTTTTTTTTATGATTAGTTTCGGGCGTATGTATAATAAAATTTTTCGACCAATATTGGCTGATATTGGCTCTTTCTGGCTGACTTTTTTGCTGATATTGTATAGCCAAAACATTTTTAAAGTTATATTATTAAAGAGAATTCATATAGTTAATTAAAATGACAAAGTATTCTTACGATCATCTTATCAATTGTCGCAAATATTTATTATCTAGATTGAATTTCTTTTTCCTTTTTTTCACATTACAGTGATTAAATATAACAAATTTACACTGACAATATACTATTGAATAATTATTTAAAAATAAGAAATGACATACATATGGTTATTTGAATCAGTTTTAAAACAGTTCTTACAAAGTTACTATTGGGGGAAAACTTCTTATAGGGATTCTTGGAAAATCCATAACCTTTAAATTGTTGACTTACATAAATCATTACTCGCAATGCTGCCATCAATCGTGTTGCGCAAGTGCTGCCTAAGTATCTTAAAGTTCAATTTGCGAGTAAACCTTCTTCCCGCACGCAAACTTTTGACTTCATTTAAGTTGTTTCATTTTCACTACAACCAAGTTGTTCCTTGAAATTTCCTTCGAATGCTTTGCTGTTCGCTATCGTGCAGTCCTTAACTTCGCCACGTATTCGAAGCGAAATCTACGCACGCTTCTGTAATTTCGTAAATTGAAGTTTTCGATACTCGAACGCTGAATAAACAAGATAACTTAGTAATCAAATCCAATAATAATGAAATATGAACTACAGATTATCGAATCGACAGCAAAATTTATATTCGCGAAATTTACATTGCCGTTTATTTAATTTTTTAACATAATATTTAAAAAAACGAAAATTTTTTATCATGTCATTTGATTATTCCGAATGATTTTCACTGATCAAATATACATAAGTATGCAGACGTTACGTGGCACGTTAAAGTTTAGGAAGATAAATCGTGATGTTTACAAAATGGATTATTATATATAATAAATATAAATATAATAAATTACAATAAATCAATACAAATATAAACATACTTTCATTACAGAGGTTCTAATTTAAATTATGTAGATAAAATTTTGTACACTCCCTTGCGGATTTTGTATTCTTCGACAGATTTTCTGTGGAAAAGTATTATTATATATTATATATTATATTCAATAGATATGATTATTATTTATTTATTTTATTACATCAATACAATATATCTAAAAGCTATCCCTTAATCGTCTTAAATATATTTCGATAATTGGCTTTTCAAAAAATATTTAATATTAATATGGATCTCTCAAAATTAAATTTTCTCAGCGATAAGATATTAATGCTTCCAAATATTTCATCAAGTGAAAGAACGGCATTTATCAAAAATTGAAGTATACAGTAAATAAAAAATTAGTTGTCGCACTATAAATAAGTATCTCGAACGTTGATTTCGCATTGATTCGCATTGTTTCTTTCCAAGCATGGAGGATAAAACTCGTTTTGTCTGCGCGTCGAGCGATCAAACCGATCCAAAGACATGATATCTTTGATGGTAGTTGGAAGAGCATGCCGACATATAACGTGAGAAACGAACGGCTGTAAAAAGAGCGACTACCTCTATAATCCGCACTACCAAGCTGTCGCGTCTATGTTCAATAACTTGCTCGATTACCTCTCATAATATCCACAACACTAATATGTAGCATTCGATCATTTTAATTATTAAACAGTTTAGACGAAGAAGAGAATTTCATCATTCTTATCTGCTTATTAGTCTGCAGGACCTGCGTCCTGCAATCCGCATTTATTGTAGACAAGTCTTTACAAGCTTAAAGGCACTCGCGGATTTATCAAGCGGAATGTTGCGACCACAATTTCTGGAAGATAAATTACGTCTGCATACCCGTGGATTTCCACTTGCGATGCTGCTTCACTACAAGATTTCGCGGTCTGCCTACATGTATTTGCAACGTCGAACCTTGCTTCCGATGCGCGAACAAACACATCTCGTGGGTTACATAAATCAGTTGTACCACGTTAATTGGCACGTGTTTGATTAACTTCCAGCTTAGTAAAAAATGCACCACAGCGCGAACTGGTTGGATGAATCCTTTACACGAGCTTTTAACGCAATTATGTTCGTTCTATTAAGATTAAATGTTAATTTTGAATTTTATTCCTTTAAATTAAAATAACATTTTTTATTTGTTGATAAATTTATAAATTATAATACATGTACGCATGAAATATTTTTTTCTTTCTTTAGTTGTGTGAAATTAATTTTTGGCTCGATTATTTGCAAATCTAGCAAATTGTATTGTTTATTAGTGCTTTCTCTCCCCTGCCTCTCTCTCTCTTTCTCTCTCTCTCTCTCTCTCTCTCTCTCTCTCTCTCTCTCTCTCTCTTTCTAATTAAAATATGTAGTTTTATTTAATGATCTATACTAACAACTATAATTATAAAAATTTTTTATTTTTATAATTTTTTAAAATATATATTTTGTTTTTATATATATAAATTCATTTTGTCTGCATATAAAATATTTTAATCTCAAATTTGCTAATTCAATTTTAAATGAATTTACTGCGATAAAAATTAGAATTAAATGCAGCTAGTAAACATCGCATGGTGTATTTTCATCTTGATCTGGATTAGATCTCGTTCGACAAAACGAATGCATCTGTTTATCCGTTTCTTAAATTACCGTAGCCCAATCGTTTACGGAATTTATAGCGAATCGCCGGTCGGGATGCGAATCGATTCGGGCGCAAATCTTGTTCTAAACTGCAACGCAAACGAGATTTCGTGTTTATGTTCGCTTTCAAACAGTTTCAATGAGCTATCGAAAGACGATAACTCATAAAAGAGAAAATACTTTTTTGTTTAATTTATAAATAAAATAAGAGAATGAATAAAATAAAGTATAATATATCTTGCATAAAATAAGTCCTTGGCCGTTTAGAAAAAGATGTATCTGTTATATAGCATCCGTAAAAAATATAGTTAGTTGTCATAATTTCACGTAGGCGCAATTAATGTCGATATTAATAAATTAATAAATAATATAATCCGTATTTAATTCAAAACAAATGCTACTTAATTTTTATTTATTCGAAACACGATGGATCCCGAAATAATGTGACAGTCGGCGACGTCTAATTTCCCGGCTCCGTATATATGAGATTGTACGGGATTACTGTCCGCTCGTAAAACACCGCGAGATTTTCTGTGATCCGTTCCTGCCACCGTATAACAACTAACGGGAGAGACACAGTGTAGATAGAAGCCTACCGTTACCTTGAGCTGCCTTGAGCTCGATCTTGCTTTCCGCATCAATTTCGTTGTCTAAAGACCGAAAACTACAAAATGATAAAATTGTCAAATAAATGATTTTGTCATTTTTAAATCAAGAATCTTCATAAGAATAAAATCTATTCTTATTACAGCGTAAAAAATCGTTTTTGATTTATAGTACAAATATATTAATTTATTAAAATGGCAAATAAAATTGTGCAAAAAGCAAGCAATATTTAACAGTCAAATATACACATCATATATACAAGATAATTTAGAATTACAGTACGCTCACGTAACATCGAATCCTTTATTCCGATCTTGCAAGATCTTTCGAGACGTTCAATTCTCAACATAAAATGCATAGTCATTCAGGACGAGAGTCGACAGCGTGGCTTTTATATTATTGTCACTGGATGTAACCCCGTGTCGGGTATTGCGTGAACCGGCGCGGCGGGCCCGAGCGATTAAGCAATAAACTATTTTATCTTTGATCTGCGCAGCGCCGAATAAAGATTCCGTACAAACAGTCCGCCGGCATCAGCTGATGAACGATGGTCCACCTTGGCGGACGATGGTTCGTGGCAGACGGGTTCGCTGGGGCCGTGACGCGGGCTCGTAGGGCCCACTCGGGCTTCGCTCGTGTCCCTCCCCGTTCGTCGTGGAGCCTGCTCAGGCCCGGCTCGATCGGTCGGTTTCCCAGCGCCGGCGATTGCACGCAACCGGGACCCTACGCCAGGCCCCAGGTTCGATCGCTTAGTGTAATCCAGTCGGTAAAGTGTAAGTGGTTCACCTTGATAGGGCCTCCTTTACCTCGAGGCCCTCCACCTTCTCTTCCCCGCCCCCCAGCCCCTTTGAGATACCACCGTTGCCACCTTCTACCATCGGGTCCTCTTCCCCCAACCTCCGACCATCACCTTCTTTCTCCCCCCGTCCCTCATTCTCTTCCTCTCGTGTCCTTCTCGCACCCGGAGGGCTCCGGCAGGGCTGTGCGTTTCCTCCTTGTGACCCGAGGGCACCACGGGCTGGCCCGCCCATTTGTAGCGCCCATGTCTGCGACCAGCCGCCCGCGGAGCGATACATGATTCGTGTGTGTGCGTGCATATGGGAATATGTGTGCCGGTTAGATCGTCGTTGAATAAATTCTCCAAGTTTTTTGTCGGTTCCACGTTGGTATTTGGCATATTTAATCAAATTTAAATACACGATTAATTAGTGAAATAATATTAAAGATGTTTGATGATTATTAAAAATAAGCTACTAAAAGAGCGAATAGCATCATTGATTTTTTAAAATTCGAAATTGCGGATTTTAAAATGTTTTGAATTAATAATGTTGTTCAACAATTCCTAGATTTCAGCTTCTCGAGCTCTGAAAATAAGACTTAAAAATTTTTTGTTCTTTGTCTTTAGATCTTATTACCTTAAGTTCCTCCAACTTGTTACTTTTTCAGACCTTAAAATCGATTTTAACTTCTTAAGTTTTCTCGAATCTATCTCTTTTAGTACCGACTTCTCAAATCTTGGAATTTTGAAGAGTTATTAAAATTTCGATTCTTTGAATTTTTATTCGTATATATATATTTTTATCCATATGAAGTCTTATATTATTCTTGAATATTTTGCAACCGTCATAACTAGTATTTATTCAAAAGTAGTCAAAATATTGCACAAGTTTTCATATGTAACTAGCAATAAAATAATTTCAACAAGATTTATAATCAATTTCGCCTCCAGACATCGTCGTCCTTCTGTCATTAGAGAGATGACCAAGCGACATGTACTCGTGGCAGAACAGTGTGCGTAAATGTGCGTTATAAATGCGCGTTCATACGTGCCGCCGTAACTTTCTTGTGCTAATGCAGCCGGCGAGAGAAAGAGAATGAGGGAGAAAGAGAGAGAAAGCGAAAGGCAGAACGAAAGGAGAGTGAGGTAGAGAGAAACCAAGGATGCAAAATGTCGTGCGCACACGCCCTGCCGTAATTGCAGTTTGCGTTTCTCACGCGAGGATCTTCGACGTGATCTTCGGCTTCGTACGAAGCTGCCGCTGTAGGAGAGGACGATAATTCCCGACGCGCGATAAAACCATTCGATTTATGTCACGTGGTTGAGAGATGATGATCTCGACGGATTTTGGCAAAGGATGAATCTCTTTTAAAATGTAATGTCGGAAATAAACAATGTATATGATTACGAGATTAATACTCAATAACATAATTACTACAATTTTAGTTTCGTAAAGATTAATACAATATTACACCTTAGAACAAGGATTACCTGGCCTTAAATATATATAATGGTCTCTATATCCTTTCTTTTTTTTTAATATCTACACAACTTTATGAATGCTTAAAGATGTATATGTAAAAGTGTATGTAAAAATTATTTAATAAGTTTTGTATATTTGTAAAAGTTATGAAAATCGGTACACGAATTTATAATATAGAATTTATAATATAATATATAACTACTTTTTCTTATAATATTTCTTTAATCTAAAATATGTTAATACTTTATAATGCTTTTGACAAAAATAGAAAACATGTTTTTATCCCTATTAGTGAATCCTCTAAGCGGTGATAATCCTATTAATGTGCCCCCAATTTGTATGCCTATTCACATTGACTCATTTTAACATATAGTTACTAAAACAAGTAATAAATTTAAGCTAATTGTTTATGCTAATATTATATTACATAAATCATTTTTTCAGTTATATTTATCTCAAAGTGCTCTCATAACAACGTTCTCAGGTCCAATATAGGGCACATTAATAGGGATAAGCTTAAAATCTTGTGTACGTATTACTGGATTCATATAAATTCTTCATATCTTTCGAAAAATATTTAAAATACTTTAATACTTGAAAAATAAAATATTATCTTCGATATCGTATGCATTAATAATTTAATTTAACAAAAAAAAATATTTTTTCTTTGTGCTAGTTTTCTTTATGACATATCGAACAAAAGCACTAGTAGGGACAGGCACAGTAATTCAGACAGTTACTCTATGTATTAATAAAAAAAAAAACAATCGCTGTAAATAATTCGATTACGTTTATATGTTGTTCGACGAATATATACGATTAATCACTCTGATTCGAGTGCAGAAAGTTAAGAAGTAGCGAACACTACGTAACTACATTGCATGCACTAAGTAATCTACTTTTGATAGTGCTTACATTCAAGCAGAAACTCGTGTAAAGCGTTCTATTCAGACGATTCTCCCAGGGTGATAATCAAAGATGAACCTGCGATCGTACGAACCTGCTTTGAACGAATCGTAATGTATCGTAACGAGAACAAAGTAAATGTTACACTTGCAACGCAACAACTTGTGACAATAAATTAGTTGCGCTCTAAAAACATTTGCTGGTTTTGGTTTCCATAGAAAATGCAGACTGTCAAAGATTCGTCACGTTATGTCGGTCGCGATGTGACACCGCGAAAGATTGGAATCGTGATCGTTCTGAAAGGAATAAACCGATTGGATCTTGACGAATCTACTTGACAATAACAGAAGAAAATGGAGAAACAAGGAGACAACTATTGTGGCAAATTGCGTGTACGTGCGTGAAAGCGAGAGAGATCGATTGCCATTATAAAAGTTTTAATCGCCACCGCCAGTCGTTGACAAAAAGCGTTTCCGCCGTCTTCTCTCTTGAGTAGTGCCTGATGGCGGACGTGCGGGGTTACCGCGGAGGCTAGGTTGATAGGTAGGTAAGTAACGCCTGGTTTGAGCCCACCGCTAGAGATTAATGGACGCGTTTTTCGCAGCGGAAGTAAAATGCCGCTTCACAGGGACGTCCATCGATCTGTCCATCCGCCGCAGCTGATCCCGAGATCGAGCGTATCGTTGATTGTACACATCGGAATTCCGTCGATTATGGTCAACAATCTGTTTAGTTTGTCTGGACTGACTTGATTGCTTTAAGTAAAATGAGACGAATTGAAATAAATTAGCTTGCGAAATCGAAATGTCTGATAGAGATGAAGCAAGCTATTTATTGCTCAGAATTTTAATAATAATAATATAATAATAATAATAATGAAAATCCGTGAGATTTTTTTCCTAAAAAGACTAATTACACTGTAGATCGTTTTCAAATGAATCTAATGACAAAGTTAGCAAATTTAAAATCATGAAAGATCTCTACACATAAATTTTTGCAACAATCCAGACATTTTTCAAGTTTTGACGTTCCCTATATTGAATCCATCATTTTGAATTTGTCAGTTTTTGACATCGGATTTATATTCACCTAAAAAGCCCTCAAGTTTAAATAAATATAAATATATATTGAAAATTGTTTGATACATTATGTCAATGATTTAAAATTTATGCATTTCCGCAATGATCATATTTAACTATGAATATTTTATTAATTATAATCGACACAAAGAGAAAGATTTCTTTGAAAACTGAAAATCTTAACAACATATTTAATTTTTAATAGCAATAAAATTTTTTCAACTTATCACATATCATAGTTATAATATAACAAAGTATTTGAAAATAGCCCTTTTATGTAATTTCAATTTCAAATTTCTCTAAATTGTGATGTGACGAAGCAATCTGGAAAACAGATTCATGTTCAGCATTTCAAAAAACTATAGAAAATGACTAGTCTCGTTCCATTAATCTAAAAAAGAAGACAATGATATTTGTAGATTCTTTCTTTAATTTCTGAAAGTTTCTTTAAAAATTATATGCTTACATAATAATAAGTTTTTATGTATTACAGCATATTTATTAGAAAAAAATTTAAAGTCGATATATACCATTTTATTGTTATATGTTAGAAACTCCCTTAAATGTAATCTTAAATCCACTTGTTGATGACAGGCAAGTCGGATATCTGAACATGACGTTAACTCGGCCGTTGTTGAGTGGAGACTGCATAGGTGGTGAAGAAAGATGGAAGTGGCGGAAAGGGCAAACAGAGTACTAAACTATGCTCGAATTAATTATCGAAGTTCTAGAACGGACAGTAAAACCATTATACAAACGATATTTACGGATCATCCGTCGTTCTGACCTCGCTCCGTTCCTTCGTTTTCTCATGTTTCTTTACACGAGTTCGCGACTGACGTGACTCTTTTTGCATGATGGCGAACGGTGCGAAAGTACGACGATAAAGAAATAATTGGTCCCCGTGGAAACGGGGAAATGGTGGAAGTATAAATTGATTTTGATTGCATCACATCGCAATTCTCGTGGATGAAAGTCTGTTTCGAAAAAATATTTATTACTAAACGATTAAATAGCTTTAAAGAGGGACAGAAAATTTGTAACAATTGATGGAAATATACTTAAAACTAGTGGCTCTTAATTATAACGATTGTATATTTATACATATTTTTGTATTTGCACAAGTTTGTATAATTTCACATGACAAAAACAATTCTCTTTCCATAATACACTTTATACTGAAATATCATTACAATAATTAAAAAACACTTGTCCTTCTTGTACCACTTAAAACGTTTATTTTAATCCACGATTTTGAAAGAGTCGAAATTAAAAAATGTTTCTTCTTTATCACGACGAGAGCTGATGATTCGGAAATAACGTACATCGATGGATTAGTGGCTAGTCCTCGTCATGCAGTTTCGTTTTTAGGAAGTGAATTGGCTCGAACCGAAACACCGCTCGTTGGATTGAATTATGCCATCGTCTTTCCGAACGAACGTATCGGAAGCCATCGATGGCAGCAAAGGAGAATGATGAGAAGAAGGAGAAGGAAAAATAAAAGGAGAACGAGAAATAAAAGAAGGACTACTCGATGGTGTATACCTCCGGCTACTGCATACGCATTTATTATAATCCACAAAATCCCGAAGAGAAGATTCTGCGAGTTACCCTCCACGCTGCGAACAGGATTGAAGCGACCGATAGAAGAGGGAGAAGGAGGCAAGAAGGGGGCGGGAGAAGGGTTCTCTTCCGAAGAGAAAATATATCGTCAAAACAAAAGCAAGATGAGCTTCCCGCGCACCGTATGAAGCAAAGGTAGAGAGCGAAGCCGACGGGGGAAGAGTTTAGAGGAGAGAATAAAGAGAATGTGAGGCGGGGAAGGAAAGAGGCCCAGGTCGAGGAGGTAGCCTCCCTTCTCTATAGTAACCTCAATTTTTGAACATAACTCATGCGCGAGCGAACCACGTTTAAATCTTCTGTCCGAATAATAAGAGGAGTGCATTTACTTTGAGGCTACTGCGGTGACAACCAATCCGGAGTCCGTCGAGAAGTATAGGAATGAGAAAAGGATAGAAAGAATCGATGAAGAAGGAGAAAAGAAGGAGATAGCGATGGAGAAAGGGCACGTTTGGCAAGGCCGAAGAAATCGTTATTCTTCACTGGGTTTGCCAACTCGCGAAATGGTCCTTTGATTTCACCGATTCTGAAGACTGCCAGATTGGTCGTTTCGACGTTGGCCACATAGCTGAATCTAGACGCTCACGTTTGAACGCGCTTTCTGAGTATCTATATGGCAGCACTTTTCTTGAAGATCGATACTTCCGTACAACTAATTTGTAGGTACCAATTTTATGACTAAAAAAGTTTTCCAAGCTTATTCATGAATTATTCATAAATATAACAGATATCTTCTGCTTGCACAGATATCTTCTGCTTTCTCCGAAAATTTTTCAAATGAATTCTTAATTAGAAGCAAATTTGACGTATATTTTCTTATATAAACAAATACATTATTTATTTCAAAATATTCATGCTGCTAACATATTCTTCTTTTTATGTTTTGTGAAACATGGCATCAGTATGATTAATATCATCCTTGGAGCTTTCGCAATTTTTCAGATGTCAATTGTGCTAATCCTCATTAGTTCCCATATCTCCATTAGCCTCCGTCAAACAGAACTCGTACGGCTCCCAGTTTACGCTTTACAGGATATTAACATAACGCGTCCCGAGCACTCTATTGAGAGCTGACGTCAATTAATACGAAATCGTTCGCCAAGGGCTCACATGAAATGGATTCCGTCTGGAACTCGAATTACCGGTTCTCCTAGTGGCGTAACAAAATAACAATCGAGTCGCGCGTGTCTCGTTTTATGTGTATGTGTGTGTGTGTATATATATATATACAATATATATATATATACTTGTATATATACATACATATTTATTTATTGTAATATCGTTTACTATTTCTTTGATGACGAGGGCAACTTCCTCTCGCGAACACGCGCGGACAAAGTGATACTATATCGGCAAATCGGTCGTCCATTAGTAATATCGATGCACGCGCACACATATCAATATCTTTCGGCGAAAGTGCACGTCTGTTGCACGTTAAGTAACAAGATAATCAAGCGGCCTCGATTGCACGTCCAGTCCGCGAGCTCGAGTACTTATCTCGTTACGCGCGCGGAGTATTTAAAGACGATGCATGCAAGCCGCTCCTATGCAACGAATCTAATTAAGGTCGGTACTAAAGCGCGCCAACGCACAGCGAAACACGCGCGTATATGGCACTAAGAGATTCTTCAGATTACATGCTTCTCTCTCAAGTGATGATTTTTAACAATGCTACTTCTCTCTCAAATGATTTTTAACAACGATGATCGATATCTAATGATGTTTTTGTTACGTCTGTGTCTTATGAAATAATATTAAATGTTATCTTTATAGATAAAACGAAAAAGATCTTACTAAAAATATATCACATTGTCCGGAAATATGATTCTTCTGGAAATATATTATTAAACAGAAAAATCTAAAAAAAAACACATATTTTTTACATGTTTTTTGTTACTAAATTTATACGTATTATGTGTTACATCATAATATATATAGATTATTCTTAAATGATAAAGAAGGTCGGAAAATAAATCTCTTATTTTTAGTTCCAACATTGTTCGTTTGAATTATAAGAATGGTTAGTATTTCTTTACGGAGAATTAATATAATATCTCTTCATCAGCGTATTGCTAAATTGGTCGGAAAACAGGATTGCACGAGACACCCCATATGTATGTGCACTTGTGCGATACGGTAATTATTCAGGGAGCATGTTAAGCGTCCGATGTATGTAGTCGCAAAATGTTGCGTAATGCATCATGAGAGCATAGCAAATACCAAGCTCTCTAACTCAGCGATCGAATCAAAATTAATCGACGCACGAAACCGGTTGCGCAATCCTATCGCCTCCCGTGAAAGTGAGACGAATCGAGATTTACGGGGAAACTGATAACCTGTCGCTTCTCACATTTTTCTCATCTCAATGTCTTCACGCAAAGTAGAATGTCCTGATCGGCACTCATTGATATTTGCCAAGAAGTCGATTACGCTCGAGCGGAATGCCGCTGAATGCCGGTTCTACGCAGAAATATTCTTAAGACAGCTCGACATTAAATGTGTTTAATTCTCAAACAGGAAACTTTTCAACAGCGATTGAAATTTCCACTGAAAAATATCAGTGTGGTTTTTTTCTCATTCTTGTCATTATAATATTTTAAATTATCTCAGATATATTTCTGTTTCAAAAAAAACAATGTGAAAAATGCATTCCATCCACAACGTAGGATTAACGTTACATTCCGAAAGTCGAAAGTGGAGCATTCCATCGTCGTTCGGCCTCCACGACGTGGGATATTCAGTCATCACAATACGATATCGAGGTACACGCGAGGTACGGGACGGGCCCGCAGGCTTCGCGTTTTCGGAGCGAAAAGCGCGACCTAAACGAAAGGCTGGCGGACTTTTTAATTTCCCGCAAAATGGAGTCCTTCTCGCTCCACGCCCATCCCTTGTCCCACGTAGTGATAAAGCAAATAGAGCCGCTCCCGTGGCGCCGCAATAAACCCCATCGCTCTCCATCCTGTCCTTCTCCGCTTTCCACCCCCTCCCGCCCATCCCGTCCACTCCCGAAATCGCGCAATTTAAATAAATTTACATCCGTTTGTACGCGAATAAATTTCACTTCGTTCTTGGCGCCTCTTCCTCTCTCTCTCTTTCTCGTTTCTATCTTTCTCCTCTCGCCGCCTGGCTCCTTGTCCTTTACTCGGCGCGCGGAAATCATTTCGGCCCAGTCCCTGTCCCTGCGGTTTCTCCTTTGCCACCGTCGATGAATAATCAAAAAGGGGCGTCTTCCGCGGCCGGCCGCCGGTTGATAGCCACCGCTTGACGAAACGTCGTGCACACGGCAGCCGATAAACAAATGCATATTCGCCTGTGAGTTTGTCGCGGTCGCATTCGTGACTCCTCGGCAATCTTGACTGTTGTCATTTCGCGAGAGAAGAAAAGACCAGAAACCTTCAGAACTTTCTCGTATCGTGAAGGCAGGATTAAAAAAAAAACAGAGAGCATCCCTTTGTCTTTCAAGATTTTAGATATCGGATTGTCATTAACTGCGCTGGGCATAATTGAAGAAACCGTCGGATCTCTGCGAGGCGATTACATTTCTTTCTTTTCCGGATCGCTGATTGGGAGGAAAACAGCGACGTATAAACTGCCCGTGCCTGTTAGTTCGCTTGATCACATTCTGATCGAGCGCTCTCGTTTTGCGCTTATCGCGATACTTGACAAGTCACGTTTTAATTACGTACCCGTTTATCCTCGATTAGCCGCCTCTCGGCGTGAAAAAATCTTTCGCTCGTCGTTTTAAGCTAATGACTTGCACGACGGCGCATAATGGAGAAGATTTCATACCTTGTGCACGATCTTGTGCTGTTCTATTTGCGATTCCGACGCTCCGGTGATAGGATTCCCTTGCGGGACCATTGTTCTGTACGGTGAATCTCAAAACGGCTTCTTGTCGAGCCTCCTCACAAAAAATATCAACGTCACACGTGTTTGTATACGGGATGTCAAAGAATGTACAGGGTCTATTTAGAACGTAATCTCCGCAAAGAGGAATTATAAAGAATCCTTATTTTTCAAGAAGCAGTCCTCCTCGTCAGATAATTGTGTCTGTATAATAATAATAATAATAATATAATAATAATAATAATAATAATAATGAAAGTGTGCGTAAGAGCGTCTGAGAGCATGACGGATTCGAAAGGAAATGAAAAGGAGAGGGAAAAAGGTCGAGTCCCTCAAGCTACAAACATGAGACGCTATCAACAGCGTCGCGCTTCGCGACAGCCGCGATAAGAAACGTCGCGCGATGAAAAAGGCTGGGGCCTCAAAAGGAAGGAGACAACAGTGTTCTATCTCGCAGACGCATTGTCGGCCGACATGCGTACGTACGCCAGGCACGCGTATATATGTACGGGCACACACGCGAATAATATGCCCGCCTGGAGTCAATGGCGCTCGGGGATGAAATACGACGCGTAGACGAGCGAAATAGCGTTCGCTCTTTCTGTTAACCCTATCGCGCGGAGACGCATCCGGGACATGTAATAAAGCCGATAATAATACCGAGTCGTGGATATTTAGTGCTAGTTGTAAATCTCCGGGCAAATCAACGCCGTCGCCGCTAGTCTGAGTGCGTTAGGCACTGTCGGCAACGAGCTGTGTGAGCGCAATCAATGTCAGAATTGACACGTATATGTCAATTTTGTTTGTTAGATAATTCAAACTTATTTGCAAGTTGCTAATAATTTATTATTGTCAATTCATGATCGGACTTATAAAAAAAATACTTAAAAAGATAAATGGGATCATTTAATGTAAAAATTTTGAATGATATACTCTCTGAATTCTTCGGAGTGAAATCTCGCTCTAAAGAATGAAAATTGAACCAGTCTTGAAAAAGAATGGCTCAATTTTCAATCTTCAAGAGTGAGATCTCTTCAGAGTGACAATTCACTCTAAAAATTTTAGAGAATAATTTGATATAATAATGCAAAAATGCACATACAGCTCGTAAAGATAAAGCCTTATATTTAATCATATTCTACAACACTTTAATATTACATTTATAATAATGAAAACTTTACTGTGGTATATATGGTGATAAGCCATACAACAATTCTTGGATAAATTCATAACGTTTCGCGAAGAATCTTTTCAGTCGTGCTAAATTTATTTAAATTAAGCGATTTCTAAATCTTAAATCAGTTGTTTAAGCGAACTTTCCTACCTGAGACTATTGTTTTTTTTTGAAAATTATAGTATATAATATATAGAAGAAAAAACTCTGTTTATTGATTAGTTCTTCAATCTAAACAACGTTTGCGAAATTAGCTGTGAATAGCACATTAAAAATTAGCTTTGAGCCAATGTATGCTATGCTCCGGACTAAAGTTGGCATAACATCGCGGACTTTCTAGATATTTCAATGAACTGCAAATTAAATTATGCAAACCGCGTGAGGAAACTCTGCTATCAGCATTAACCGTCGCCGATGTGTACATCCACGGAATTCGTGTCAAAGGCACGGCACGTTTAAAAGCGACCGACATTTGTTCCATTAGCGATGCCATTCGGCATTAAATAAATACATTGGATTTCAATGCATTATGCAAACGCCGGCCATTCCATAAACAAATATTATATATCGATCCATTAAAACAATTTATTGGCGAGCATGTTGTTTCGATTGACGCGCGTTTAACAAAACGTGTTTCCCATCCGTTCAAAAGAGCTTCCGTTTGATTATGAACAGAGCAGTAATCATCACTTTTAAATAAACTCATCAGAGACAAGTATTGTTTGGTCAGCGCTTGAATTCTATTGAAAGTCATTGATTATCATTATTAGCAAGAAGGACAATTTATACAATTCACTCTTACTAATTTGCAAATGACTTTCCACAAAATATATTCATTATAATCTTATCACAACTTAGCAGATACATTTTATCGACTTTTGAACTTTTAAATAAATTTCAAAAGAAATGATATTCTTTTCAGAAAATACAGCTATTTATATGCTTAAAAATTTTGTTGTGATAATATAAACAATATATTAATTTCTGATAATCCTAATACATTCGCTAATATTACTTTTTTTATTCTTGTATATCAGAATACACTTATTATTTAGTTTTCATATAGAAATTGATGTGTTTCGATCGTCCTCCATATTATTACGAATGTACGATGTACATGACATGAACACGATTCAAGCGTTGATTTTTGTCTCTATAACATAACCATATTTTAGCGATGATATTTATAGCCTGTTGTAAGAATATTTTTTTTTATCAACATATTTTTACATACATAAAAATTATTTATGAATACTATTAGAGACATTAGTTATTAGAGTTGGATATTGTTATTTACCTTCAGTACAAAATCAATACGACGTAAAACAGTTGTGGATTTTTGCTTTCGTACAGAGAGATTTTCCTTAAAAAGCACTAATTAATTTCGAGAAACCAAAATGACATAAGAAATAAATACTAAATTTGTTTTAATTTTAAGAATAATCAAAATGTTCAAATATAACAAAAGAAAATTGAATTGTTTGATATTTTTTACAAAGAAATTTATAATTGAGTTCAATAAATTCACGTCAGCTCCGGAAAGTTAAATACATTAATATGGATGGTGTATGCACGCGCATACACACACACACACACACACACACACACACACACACACACACACGCGCGCTTCTTTTAAATTAAATACGTATTAATTACATTGAATTAAATACGTCAGCTCTATAATCATACATTTAATAATAATTATATAAACGTTTATATAATTATATTGATAATTAAATAACCAAAATATATTATTAAAATAAATAAAAATTATTTAAACATATATTTCCATTCTTTAAAAGAAGTATGTTTTAATTGTTGCTGCTTTTCTGTAATTCTGATTGCTTCTCTTGCTTAGTTTACTGTTAGTGCAGGGATTGCATGTGATTACATGATTAATATTTGTATATTTATTCTTTCTAAAAAATAAGAAACAGAAAGATAGATAGCGGATGTATGTAATGTTCTAATATATAAAATATAATTGACAAGAATAATTAATTTAGAATCAAAAGATTATTTCTTTTTAATGTGTTACAAAATACTTCACACTATATTTTGCAGTTAAATATACTTCCAATAAATACGCTGCCGTTTTGATTTAATCGACTGGGATATCAGATGATATATGTAGAATTCATCTAAACTTAAGAGAAGATCTAAGTGCTACTCATAAACAGCTTCTTGTTATTTCATTTGTTTAAAACGTGTGCATTTGGCATAAGAAAGATTTATCTTTCAATTAGGTCCTTGCATAATTCTAAAAATATATAGTATAAATAATAAAAGTTAATGACAGTCGTCAAGCTAGCTGGAGCAAATGGCCGCGAGGAACTTTGGGTCTCAATAGCAAGATAATGCGCTTCTACTGCATTAAATTATAATGACGAATTTCCCATTCAATTTGGAACCTTTCATGAAAGTGTCGAAGCATCAAAGTGAAATTTATGTGAAATTCATGCAAAAGTAGTGTCTAAAAATAAAATGTTTCTTTGTTAGCCAAGTCACAGCAGAACAAATAGATATATAAAGTAATAAAAACGTATTTTTAATATTAAAATATCATTTTAAAGATCACTGTGTGAACAGCACAAACAATTAAAAAATAAAAGCTAAGCAGTCAAGTTGGATTTTAATGCTGAAAACATATCTTTAATTAAATTTAATTAATAATGACATATTTTAAATTTATATCAGTTAGATTTTATTTTTATAAATCTTTAATTTTACGAGAGAAACGAAACTACCCTAATCCCGAAATGAACATTGATAAAACTGTTACAATTTCATAGCATAACTTCTCATTACTTGCTCTTCAAACTATTCCCTGAATACGAGTAATTTTATAGCAACTAAAATGTTATGTGTACACTTTGCGAATACGTAGGTAGTTTTGGTTCGGATAAATCAGACCTTCATTAAATTACAGCTCGCGACGCGTTTTGCTCGTTGCTACGCGAATTTCATGTTCGACGTCGTTTAATAACGAGCCACCAATTCTGTCGCCGCTGTCGTCGGAGTACACCGTCGTAGTACGTTGGCGTCGTTAAGGGATGAGATAGTATTCGAGGGCGCGCAGTTCACGAACATCTCCTCGCTCGCCGGGGGATGCGTTCCTTTGCCGGGGCATTTTCCGGAGCCAGGACGGCGCGCATTAGCATTTCCGTTACCGTTACCTTCCTCGTGGGTACCGTCCACGGAAATTTCCGTCGTAGTGCCGGCAATGGAGCTGCGAATATATATATATATATATATATATATATATATATATATATATATATATATATATATATACCGCACGAGCTTGCAGCTCGTCTGTAACGTAGAAATATCGGACACTCGACGTCGACCGATGCACCACCAAAAGATGGATGTTAACTTAAAAAGTTACAAAACCACTCCGTGCCATCTCGAGTACAGAAAATTTCTACACTACGATAATTTCGCATGCAAGCAAGTGATTTTGTTGACATTTAATTCAATTTTAATTCAGCTTACTTGAGTTAGATTCCATAAAACAAGAATGCATAATAAAAGCGTATGTAAATAATGTATTTCTACAGGATGTACTCTAAAAGATTTTAGATGATTCCTCACACAAATTTAAGACGAAAACTTTATATGTCCACTTGGAAAGTGCTCAAGTTGTAAGAAAAAATAATTTTTTTCAAAAATGTCCAAAACCACGTGAGCTATTTTTATAAAACTTTAAATATATACAAAATTTCATTAAAATAACCTGAGTAGTTTTCGAAATTTTCGGAAAAGACGAAATTTTTCCTTTAACACATCCTGTATCTTTGAAACTAAATCATTTTGCACATATGATTGTATGAAATTTTCGTCTCGAATGTGTGAAAATCGTCTCTAAAAATCTTTTTAAGTACTTAGTGTCTATTTTGTATATATCTTACGAAATCCGGTAAGACTTGAATCTCGAAACCAGGAAGCAAGCGAGACTTAGAAGCCCGATGTTGCCTAACGGTCTCCATCCCATGGTCTAACATCCATACAGAATCAGCGAATTATTATTAAATAGTCGAAACATTGAATTTATTTCGACGACCGCGTCGGTGTCTTATTGATGTAGGGACAAGGACTGCGCGCGTGGTCCGTGGGCCGGCACCGCAGGAGGCGGTCCGGGCACTCACCGGCCGCTACAAGGACCATAAATTTCATCGGGTCCAATATCATGCCTGTAACTCGTTAAGCGTTTAACCCCGTCCAGGCATGGCCTATCACCGTGGATATTATTTTGATACCGTCCGCCAGATATCAATCAGGCCATTGTTGCCGTCGCAAGCCGATCGATCGATCGCACAGCCGCTCGATCCGTGCGCGCCGAACGTTACACGCGCGGCGTTATTTTATTTTCAAACGTATTACCCGAATAAAAATAACGGATTACGCAGTGTCGAGTAACGGGTTAGTGCAAAAAAAAAAAAAAAAAAAAATTCTCGAAATCCTATTCGGGGCCGGCGAGATATCCAGCACTACATTCGGCTTGCATTCCATCGCCGCTCGCCGAATCGAGATATCGAGCTTTGAGTATTTCATGGCTGATTGATAGCAGAATTTCTATTACGCCCGTTGAAATATGACGTGATAAAAAGCAAAATGAAATTGTGGCATTATGTATTGTGTATCGCGTTGGTATTCAACTGAGCTTTCTTCCAAAAGGCACTACATGTATTCATTTTTACGGAAACAGAAAAAAAAATATATGTGGTAGCATTCACTTGTGTATGTGTATAGAAATTTGTTAAAACAAATTCGAATAACGCATGGCATCAAATGCCGTTTCCAGACAAAATATGTACTTGACGTCAAAAGGTACCAAATCACATTCTGTATCCTTTGAATCTAAAGAGGAAAAAATAATATCACGTTTATCTTATTTAACAACATTTTTATAATTTAGTTAATTTTCGTAAATAAATATTTTCGCATCTAATATTTTAATAAATAATAACGTTCTTTTAATATGATAAACTTTTAATATGAGTATATATTAAGATCTTTTAATTAGTAAAACCATAAAACTTGTTTAGCAAAGTGGCAATACATTGAACTAATTATTTGGAATTTATATAAATGGCTGAACATATTGGACATGCGAAGGGTGAAAGGCTAAAAGGGTATTCGACAGGGAAATGTGCCCCTTGGTGTTTCTGAATAATCGAAAACGCTGAGTGCACGTCCATGTTGCATTCGGATATCTTGAACATGTATATGGTATGGATACGTAAATTGTTGAGCAAGCAGTTCGAAAGTGGCCACTTTCGAGAAACACTTAATCTTGCACCTCGTTTATTAAAAAATAAATTCTTTAATTTGTATATATCTTTATATTAACATTATTTTTATCAAGAAGCTATTGATGATACTATCTTAGATTATCACTAGTTATTTGAAAATTTATTAACGTCCGATACAATGCCTATATAGTGCCATGTATACATTTCAATTTTTTTCTTTTCTATTATTTTCCTCACTCTTCCTCTTGCTATTAAAACATAGGTAAAATATTATCGCAATAAAAAATAAATCCATACAACTAGAATTAAAGAAATATTTGCAAATATCAAGAATAAATAAATATGTAAGTTTTATGTAAGCAACAAATTTGAAAATTAAAATTTTTACGATTTGAATTTAAGCATCCTTCATAAATAAATTCTCTAATAATATTGTCATATATTGTGTGTTTTTGTGTATTTTGATCTCCTTTAAGCATATAAAGCATTCAATAATATCTGACTTCCATCATCACTTTTTTTTTTAAATATTCTCATTATTATTTATACTCTCAATACCCAATAAAGCATACCCAAAGCATAAATATGCAATAAGAATAAAAGGAATATTTGCGAATATCGAGGATACATCATTTGCGTATTGATATAAGTTTAACATTTTCGTTAATATAAACGTATAATGCAATGTGACTTCAATGCAAGTCATTAATGCCATCGAATTGATAAAGCGCCGATGAAATATAAAGTTCCGATCGCTATCGATATGCAGATGCACTCGATGCAACAGGCATCAGGTGGAAAAAGGAGGAGAGACGCATAGATTGCTTTGCATACTTATGAATTATGAAGACGAGACCGACATATAGTCGTCTAGTAGAACTCTATGGTCACTTTAATCCGGCTTTGTGTCACTCGTTGCAACGACATATCGAAAACATTCATGAGTCGCATCGTTGCATTCTGCTCATCGATAATATTCATATAGCGTCAACACAACTTTAGTATGGAATGCCCAGCTAATCTTTTTTAATTTTAATGTGGATTAAGTTCTTTCCTATATCAGTACGATTAAGCTAGTTGATCATCCATGAATGCAAAATTGTACCATTTAGATGACTATAAAGAGTGAAGTTCTTATTTTTTATTATTTTAATTCTATTTTATTACTTTAGAACATAAAAATTCGCGATTTCTATGATCATATAATTTTCGAAGTTAAAATTCCAATCATTTTAATGCAATCTACAGGTCTTCAAATTTTACATGAATTGAATTGTAAAAACTTGATTTAAAAAAAATCATAGTTTTAAAATTAATTTAATAGATAATAAGATCTATTGTGTCTTTAATGTTAATTGAAGAATTAATATTAATTTATAATTTAAATTACTTAATATCGATTAAATAATATATGTCCTTTTGTAATATTTAATCGCGTGACAGCGCATATAAGATTATCGACAATATAAATTCCAAATCATTCAAAATTTTCTACGGAGAATATACGAAATGCAAATTGAATAATGTAATCGTCTGCAATGTTCCTTTGTATTCTCGATTGCGTTCTTTTTAAGCGCAGAAAAAAGTAAGGACGATCTCTCAAGAAGATCCTTCGAATGTCCGCTGAATGTTTAGTTCGAAAGCGTGCGTTCATTCTCGGCAATTTTTCTCTCTTCCCTTCTCCGCGGCATCTATTTTTTTTCTTTCTCCGTCAATGACCCGTGCGGGTCAGCATGCCGCTCTTTCTTTTCTTCGGGGTGTCCCGCGTTCCTCCGGCATCCTCGTCCTCCGCCTCTTCCTCATCCGGGGCGAATCGCGGTACGTGAAAGACGCACGCTGCGAGCGTGTGGCCGACCGTAGAATAATAATAACTCGCCGATAATGACCGGACGGACGGAGTCGCCGCACGCTGCACCGCCCGGCCTGGCCGGTGCAACATGCGACACGGCTGTGCAGATGTAATCTGCGCCCCTTTCTGTCCCCTCCCCTCCTTCCCTCCCCCTTAGTCGGCTGAGCTCTTTCTCGGGGCGCAGAACCGGCGCTATCGGAGAAAAATCGGCGTGTATGACGAATGAAGTTCGCCCGCACACACGGTGATGCAATCGGCGGTGATGTATATAGGCTTGCTGATGGCGCTGATACTATGGCGACCGTGTCGATGTGAAATAAACTTCAAGATAAGCATTGAAATCTGAATTTCAGAGCGTCCTTCCTGCATGTTGTCATAAATTCAAATCGTTCAAAGCAGCAGTGAGCGTCTGCTGTAGACAACTACTTTTTTTTTTATATTGTTGATACCGGAGGCTACCATTGTTCTTAATAGTCTGTGTTCTGACTATTATAAATAAATTAAGATTTTACATGTAATGTAGATTATGTGTGTGTATGCGCGCACATTCACGAACAAAATTTTGCAGAAAGTCAGTTTAATATTTTAAATAATTGAAATGTTGTAATATTAATAATAATAACTTTAAAATGCAGTTTTGATGTAATAACTGACTATAGAGGAATACAATATATTCTTTCTTTTTCCTTTTTTTGAAAAATCAGCTCAAAAATAATTTGTAAGTTATATGTAGCAAATGAGCGATACATACACACACACATATATATATATATATATATATATATATATATATATATAATCTATATAAGTTATAGATAAAATTCTATTCTGCGATTTTATTCTGCGTAATAAGGCTAGTTATAGATAAAACTCTAAAATCTATTTATACAGTACAGAATAATCGATGTTCCTATAAATTATTATAATAGTTGTACTAGTTTCATAATAAAATTTTAAATTAACATACGTCAAATAAAACTGAACTTAATTTGATTTCTTTACATCATAGAGCTAATTCTACACAATCATATCAAAATTGAGAAGATCAGTTACAATGGCTTACAGAACTCGAACTAGAATAAACATTTAGAGGATGACAACGACTGTTCACCTTATAGCTATGTATTTATAGTGAAAAATTATATCAGAACCAAAAATCCTGGATTAATCATCTCTTTTTCTTTCTTTCTTTTGCAAGTTGGAATTTATGTGTTCTACATAACGATTCTATAAATTTTTACAAAATAAGTTCCTCGCGTATAACTTGTCCGATACATGGAATGGACGATCGATCATGCATGGCGCATTTCTCTTCCCGTGTCACTTTCTACAGCTCAACATTGAAATATTAATCTTCGTACGCTGTTTTCTTGCTTTCCCTTTGTAAACTTCCGCTTCTGATAACAAGGGCACGAGACATTTTTTTATTGATCGCGGGGCAGTTTTACGAAACGATGGTCGTATAAACGATAGATCGATATATGATCATACGTTAGTATTATTCGTGGGTGTGGACGCATATGGCTATTTGTAACATGCGTATACTTAGACTTCTTTAATTTTTAATGATCGCGAATGACGGACTGTATTGTCTGAGAGAACATGTGTGTACCGCGGATAATAGCGGCCTTTGACTCGGCCGGCCACCCACGCGCCCTAATGACAGTTCCATTATCGAGACGACAGTTTGCTTCTTTGTCCGTAAACTTGCGAGCAATCGTTGCAGAACATACGTCATGCTGTCTATCGATATCCAGACAATTGCCTCTATTAGGCAGCGGACACTCGCGAAATCAATTCTTCCGAGAAAAATGTCTGCCCTCAAGATTTACATAAGTTCTCGATGTAATAGTTTCTGATTTATATTTTAATGTAATAAATAACAAACATGTATGGGAGATAAAAATTATCGAATAAATACATTGAAAAATGAGATAATATAAATCTTTTGCTATAAAAATCGAAACCTATTTTTTTTTAATGAAAAAGCGTTATAAATATATTTATTGTATACAAAAAATATGTATTATTTTGTTTCTCTGACAATTATTATAATTAAGCGTTATTTTCTTATCATTATAAAATATAATGTTTTAAATTATGACGAATCATGTTATGAAATACACAACACGAATTATTTTGATCGGTTTCACGAAATATTGCCATGAATTTCTGAATCTGAATTTTGCATATAGAAGCACACTGAGAAAGAGATACTTAAAAATTTATTTGTGAGAAATATATTTATTTTACTGAAACAAATATTTATTTAATATTAACTGTATAATATTATTATAATAATAATTATTTTATAATTAGAAATTATAAAAAGAAGAGCTGTAAAGAAAACAAAAAAAATAGTAAAAAAAATGAGGCTACAGAGTTTTTTTATATTGTATCATTTTACACTTTATAAATTTATACTTAAATATAGACAAATTCCCTAATTTTATCACAATTGTGCTTTTTAAATACATGTTAGCAAATATATATATATATATATAAAATATGTATATGTATGTGCGCATGTGCTTATTGAGTGTGTGTATTTAATTAATAATAATATAATTAATAATAATAATATAAATTGATAATTGCGTTATTTTTCTTTTATTTCTGTCATTTAAAATTTAAAAAGGTATCAAAAAATCAATATTTTGATAAAGAAAGAATGTCTTCAATAAGGATTATCTTTTAAATATCCGGCTATTGAGACATTTATTAGTAGAAAAATTGACAGCAAAATGTCCGTGTCATCAGAAGATGGTCGGAAATTAGAATTCAATATATACAAAATATATTTGATAGAAAGAAATCACGTTCAGTAATACTCGAGCTCAAAGATGACATTTAGGAAATTATCAAGCAAATTAAGATTTCATTATGGTATGTTCGTCATGAGTTGTTATCTACGGCATTGCACAGGCAATGCGAGGTGACGCGACGCACGGCATCGAGTGTCAGATACGTTGCGCATGCAACGTCGCGTTGGTCTCGCAAACAACGCGGTTTCACGAGAGCGCCAATTAGCTAACGACGAAAGTTTCGAGACATCGTCGAGAAGCTAATCAAGATCCTCTAGATATCGTAATCACCGATGATACTGCCATAAGATGTCAAGCCATCAGCTCTGCACCGTATTAAGTAGCGAGACGGAAAAGAAAATGGCAAATTCCAATTCTGAAGTAGCGATCTTCACTGTAACATGATATGCAAATTCCCCCATTTCTGTAGTGCGAACCGTATCACAAAATTGTTTTGTACCCTTAATGATTTCAAAAATATGATGATTATCCAGAGATACAGTAACGTCTCGGCGCTAATCATATTTATGATTTCTATAGACTTCTATTATAATATCATGTTTAAAATTTGAATTACTTATTCCTCATCTTCATCTTTCAATTTATGGATGACGAGATATTACAGGCGCAAGTGTTACTTAACTTTTAATTTCTTACATTTTACAAAGATTAAGTACACAAATTAATTATATAATTACGATGTACAGTTTGACGTTTATGAGTTATCAAGATCTCTGCATTGACAGTTACTCTCGCAGCACAGAATGAGCCAAGCGAGAAAACTAATCACCAGAGCGATAAAGATAGCACCACTTCAATTTCTTACACAGCTTTGTTAAAAATGAAAGTATAGTTTTAAATCATTTTTAATTTTTTAAATAATATTTGATTATTTAATTACTATATAATTATGTAAATATTTATATAATTATTATTAATTACATAATTATATAATCGATGTATTTAATTCAATGTAATTAATATGTATTTAATTTAAAAGAAATGTGTGCTTGTGTGTGCGCACCCCATCCATATTGATGTACCTGCACATTTAACTTTCCGAAGTGGAATGTAAAGCTTTTAGATGCGTTCAATTATAAATATCTTTGTAAAAAATGTCAAACAATTCAATTTTCTTTATGTTGTATCTACAAATTTGTATTATTAAAATGTACTATTCGTTTGGATATTAAATTCTTATTAAAATATACTTAATATTTAAAACATTGCTATTATAGAAATAAAAATTACGTAATGGTTGAAAAATTTTATGTACAAATTGACAAAATTTGTACGGATATACGTTGTAATATGATTTAAACACATTGGTTTCTGTCTTTAACGTAAATAATATTCTGGCAATGATATTTACAATCTGCTGTGTCATGTCTTTTCTATCAGGATCTGAAATCCTATGTACAAAAACTTCCTATTAGATTTTATTTTATATAAAAAGAAACATGTTACTACTAGAAAATTAATTACTTGTATGTTGAAAAATTGAATGCACAAAACGTACATTTTATAAAAGATAAAACTTATTTTATATTTAGAATTATAATGAACTAAATATCATAGACGCTATTTATAATTAGCTTTTTATTTTTTACCTCTAGCTAATAGTAGCTCTTGCAGTACGAAATGAACCAAATGAGAGAATAAATCCAATCATCGCGGAAAAGCGGCAATAATTAAATTTTTTACTGTAAAAAAAAGATAGTTCTATTCCAAATTATTTACATCCATCATGTTTTGCAATTTTTTAAATTAATTTTTTTAACTAATACTCTTGGATCAGTCAAAACAAAAATAATTTTTCATTGTAAATCAGAATTATTAATTTTTGTCGTCTTTTCACCCTTACAGTAGCAACTCGAATTTTTTAATTGTTAACTCTCGGAAATTATGAATAATTGCACATACGATGCTATTGATTTTTAATACGCGAGAACGTGAGAGAGACATTGGCGTATCGCGGATGACCGGAGGACGTATCTCGGTAGCGAAATTTTTTTATCGTATCCGCACGGGATGGCAGGTAAATTGATTTGTGATTGGATCACGATACCGACCCTGGCTCAAAGTCGGGTTTTATGGGCGATTGTCGGCCGTGAGATCCCGGACGGCATGCTCTTCGTATAGCGGGCCTGAGCTTTTTTCGTCGCGACGGCATGCAATCGAAGCTCTGTTGCGATAGTGTCAGGACGTCATCATCCGTCATGCAAAACATGCGACAAACGCCATGCGTGTGAGGAAAAATTTAGTTTGCAAACTAATTTCGACAAGGAATAGAAGATGATGATTTATTTAGCAAAATAATTTCGACAAGGAATAGGAGATGATGATTTATTTTGCAAACTAATTTCGACAACGAATAGAAGATGATGGCTAAATTATAAGATTGTTTAGCCATAAATTTAAAAACTTAGATGAAATTGAAAATTAAAATAATGAAAAGATCCGAAAACTATAAAAGATATAAAACTTAGAGAGAATTATATACAATTATATTGAAATCGAATATTGTGATGTTTCATATTTAGATTGCAGTTTTTAACGTTTTAACGTTTTAACCTGGATTTAATATTTAATTTAAAAAATTATATTAATAGATATTGCTCTTATTATTATCTATTTAATATCATTTAGATAATAATAGTAATTTTTAAATATAGAAAGCTATCAGTATTGAATTATATAATATTTGCTATCGATCGTAAATTTTACGTACAAAAAAATAGATCATTTTAATTAATATAATACAAGCTTTTTATGTGTATTTCAGATTTTTAATGACAAAATATTTATAATTTAGATTTTTATAAATATGACAAATAATCTAATTATTAACTTAAAAAGAACACAAATTTATTTCACAATATCAAATTCAATCTTGAAATAATGTGGAACATATATATAATTCAATTATATGTATGTATGTCCTTATAATATTAAAAATGTATAACACAAACACACTTAAAATTTGAAATCACTTATCACACTCTTCATTATGGTACTGACTATTAAATTAACATAACGGACAGGATTTTTAAAAATTTAATTCTGTTTGTCTTAGCTTTAACATGGCAGATTATACCTTCTAATGAAGACATAACTACTATTATAGTTCAGCATTCAATGACTTTACTTGTACATAAAAATATGTATTGATATCATTTTAAGGTTAAAAAAACGAATTTTTTTTAATGTGTGTGTGTGTGTGTGTGTGTGTTCGATAAGATTAAAAAATTCATTCAGTCATTTTTATCTGATAAAGTGAAACTATATGATAAAGTGATATCTGATAAAGTGAAAATATATGATAAAGCGAAAAATAAGTATTAAGTTGACAGTAAATAAATACGTTTCGACGTGCGTTTATCATTATTAACTTAGCTTAATAAACAACTCAATCGCGATGTTCTCGCTGTCCACGAATCGGTCAGTATCCCGTAAATCCAGTCGCGAGCCGCGAGTCCAACTTTTTTCTCGTGTTGGAAGAAAAAGAAATATGTACGTGCATGTATTGGCAACTCACCAATCAAGATCTGCGCACATGCACATTGGTACATGAACAGATCAACTATCTACAAGGTGCCACGCATCTGTTTTTTCTGGCAAATACCGGATTACCTTGCACACGGCTGCCTTGTTTCGAATATACAGGATACATCAAAATCCGGACAATTTCTTTAAATAAAATGTTTTTAATGAAAAATTAATTATTACAAAAAAATCCTTGTATAGAGCCATACAGAGCACCCTGTATAGAATCATTAATTTGTAGAATTTATAGAAAATTATAATATATTTGATGGAAAAAAAAGACAATCTCCTTACTGTTTAAAAAAAAAATATATATATATATACTTAAATAAATTAAGTAGTATATTTGCCCAGGAAATCTTCCTACCAAAAATTGCCGTTCGGAATCGGCGTTTAAACTGTAAGCCTCCTTATATTTTGTATGAGGAGTGCGTGTATAGATATATGAGAGGGAAGCGCCTACGCGCTGAGATAGCGTACATGGCACTTGAAGAAAAAGAATTATAATTCGAAGACTATTATAGCCTTGATATTTTTGTATTAGGATTTTTGTTTCAAATTATCTCAAGAATACGTTCTTAAGAGGAAATGTAGTTATGAGACTCTCCCTCCCCCCTACATACAAAACAAATGAAGTATTTATCTTAACAAGAAGTATTTATCTCAAGAAAATTTTTAAAGTTTAAAAAAAGAATAAGGTTTTTTTTTATTTTATATAATATAATATTGATGACAAATTATATAAATGATAAATTCTACTTTGCTAAGCTAAAGTATAAACTGCGTATAGCTCTTGCAAAATGGTTTCGATATTTCTAAATTATTATTTTACATAAATATAATAATTCAAAACGAATAAAGGCCTATATTCTATAATAAATTTTTTCACAATTAAATTAAATCTTTAAGTATCAAAATAGCTGCGAGCAACGTGTGAAATCGCACAAATTACAATTACCCGTTTCATCCAAAAGGACGTGTAAAAAGTCCGCTCGAAAATTTCATGGTTACAGGGTGCTCAAAATTTATTTAAGCCAGAAAAAAACAAAATGACTCTTAATGTCATATCGACATACACTTCTAGGTACAAAAAAGCACACTTGGTGCTTTTACAAATGCTATTTACGCTTGCCGAGTATATAAATAAAGGAATAAACAAATGTTTGCACCCCGTACATTTTTTAATGAATGTTTGCTCACTAACGACAGTAAACGAAAATATACAATGTTCGAACAAATTAGAAGAGGACATGAGAGGAGAATAATCGCAGAAATGCGCTGCAGTGTTGTATCGCGATGTCGTTGAAATGCGACGTATCTGAAATATTTTTTTCCTCTGTACTGCTGGGTTATATCGAAAATGAAGGACTCATCAAAAAGCAATTTTCGGCCGCCTCCGCATTGCGGGTGCAAAACCAACGTGCTACTCCAGTATTTGGACATGCATTTCGTTTTCACGGAAATCGAAAGCAATGCAATTGCCCGCCATTACTCATTCCTCTTTTCCTTTAGTTTCGGAAACGCATTTTTCTTCATACATATATACATATATATGCATACGTATACATACACACGTGTATAATCAATTCGGTCAACGTGCAACTCAATTTTGCGCGAGTAGGTTGCATGATATGCTACTAAAATAATTAGAAAGATTTCACATTGTTCTTGTAATTTCTCCTCTTGTAATTTTCTTTTCACTTATATTTTTTTTTGCTTTCTTATTCAATTTTATAAGCATTGCGCTGCATCAACGTTATATTTTTAAAACCGTCTACAATTTATTTTTATGTCTCCATGAAATGTAATATTTTGACGAAATATAAAAATATCGTAGTTTTATATATGAGATTAAAGAGTATGCTTATTGAAATAAGTTCTATTAAAATACGAATTAAAATAAGACGAACTTAAAATATCTTTCAAAAATTAAAGATCTTATTTCATAACTTATCTATACATACTCTTTTTTCAACTCTTGATATAGACGCTCGAGTCCCTGGGACGCCATCCATATTGTTACCGTAACTTCTGTAAAAATGGATATATTTTAATTAATTGTTTTTTACTCGATGGAGAATTGATTAAGAAACAAGTCCATAATGACTAACAGTCAATAGAATTAAGGAGCTTCGAGATATATAGATTCAAAGAAAAAGAAAAGTTTAGAAACACGAAAAAAATCTCATTTAGCAAATTACACTGGAGTTTCTGGGACCCCAATGTATATAACTAGGATTAATTAAAATTGGCTCATAGACAATATTACTAGAGAATATCAAATGCTAAGATAAATGAATCAAAACTGATTCATTTCCTTTCTCATTACTTTCTCATCGTGAGCACTTAGTTTATGTAATGTCCAGCATATTTCGATTGCATTCATTGATCAGCTGACCACGTTATTATCGGCTACAAGCTGTGTAACTCTAACTACTCTGTTAGCAGAAGCGTAACTAACTCGTTACGACGACCGATAGACCGCTAGATTAAGTACACTGCTGACACAGTTGTTGCACACTTGTTGTTTGTTAACTGAAGTGCACGTAGACGCTAACAACGTGGACTACCATAAACATGCTTTGTTACGCTCACAGAGAACGATTTGTGATTTACTTTAAAATTTGCACAGTGTGCAATGATCAATTTGATTTAAATCCAACGTGTGAATCTTGCTGATCCGGTGTACGAAATTAGGACATTTGTAATGTTAGCACGATGTTAATCGTTTAGAAATAGAAATTAGAGTTTCTGAAAAATTTTTGATATATAAGTATATATCAAAATGATATAATTTGTCTAAAAAATAACTCGGCACAAAATTAATTTAATTTTAAATATAAACAGATAATAAATAATAAATTCGCAATGCGTAGAATATCTCTACCGTATTAGTTACAATCTAATATTGCAGAGCTAAAGTAAATTATTAGAGAAAAGAAATATGAATTAGATTATGTATGATTTAAACAAAATACCGAATATTATCACATTCGATAGATAATAAAGATAAAAAAAAAGATTCTACTCTTAAGTAATATTCTCAACGCTTTAACTTCAATCAATATCTTCTGGACGCCAAAACTATTTCACTTTCCGCCAACGATGTTTATCGATCTTGAAATCACTTTTGACTTTAGTTTAATTAACAGACTAATTAAGGATTTGTTCAGGTTTCTCATCATTCAAGACCTTTTATGGACCTTTATCTGTAAGTACAAGACGACGACTTCCGATAAGGGCGATGAGCCAGCGAAACGGAGACATCATGGAGAACATCAGGTGAACGGTCTGCACTTGTTTCCTTGATTCCTTAATACCCTAATCAGAAAATTACGAGGGATACTGTGTATATTAAGCAAGATCGCAGAGAGACTAGCGAAACAAACGTAAACGCATCATCTACAATTATGAGAAAAACTAGTCACTTCCACAAACTGTCTTATCACGCTTACCTGATTCGTTTTAATAAAATTCGGAGATTCGACTGTTTTGATCCCTTACATGTAGACTTAAATAGCTTCTAAATGGGAATCTAATTTTTTTTTTATCGCGAGAAAATACCTGGTTGTCTCGATTACGAAAAGAAAAATAAAAAGATTTGAATAAATCGATTTTAAATAAGCTGTATTGCTTATTTAAAATCGATCTATATTGATTACTCTCACTCGATTACTTTATTGATTGATTGTTATCTCTTATATAAGACACATATACTTTCCCCCAAACTGAGGGTTGGCTAACAATCTAATTTCGGAAAAAATCCATTGTTATGAAAATGTCATAAGAGATAAGCCTTGTTCCGACTGTGGGATATTGCGCCATCGAGTGAATAAATGATACAATACTTATATACATATGGGGATATTTTTTTACAATTGTGTTAAAATTATTAGATGTTTATGAAAAATGTTTATTTAAATTTCTGAATATTAAAAAAAAATTAAATTATTCTCTATAACAGTTTATATTGTTACCATATGTAATAATTGATATGTGTTATTAAAAATCAAATCAAATCCTACATCCACTTTGATCTTAAATGTTTAGAAATAATTTCTATGCATTTCGTTTGATAATAAAATCATGAGAGTAATAGCGATCGACCTGGTCCACTCAGGATCGACAAGACGACTTCTCCCTGATCGATGATGATGTACGGCACAAAAAATTGCGAAAGTAAGGGAGAACAACCGTGGTTTACGCACGGCGGCCGGCCTGGCGTATCGAGATATCGAAGCCCAAGCTCCGCCCGTTCTGCAGAAGCTTAGGGTCCACCAATGAAGATCTGAATCCACCAGCCAGCACGCGACCAGTTGGGCTAAGGGCAAACGTAAAACTCACCGATCGGCAAGATAACTGGTGTTTAACACGCGAGCCGAACCGCCATTAAGCCCAGCCCACCGTGCGATTTCCGCGCGTTCGCTCCACCGTCTCGCGGCGATTGATTTACAGCCCGCACCGGCTCTTCTTCCCGCGAAAAGAAAAGAAAAAGAAGAAGAGAAAGAAAAAGAAGGAGAAGAAGGAACGAGGGGACACACGCATACGCGTGCATGGCATCCGCTCTCGGATAAGAAAGGTGCTCTCGCGCTATTCGTGCAGTGCCAGAGTTCGTTGCACCGAACTGCAGTTCAGGTAAAGTCCCAGACACAGAGCGCACGTTCGCCGAATATTCGACTGTAGCTTGTACTTACAAGAGTAAGTATTACTTACCATAAGAAAGCAGAAGCTTTAATTCTAGAATACTATTGATACGTAAATTTTACGTACAAGTGAGCAAGATCATTGAGCGCTTAGCTATGCCTTCAGTAGTCATTAGGAAGTTCAATCTGCTAAAAGCTGTTAAACTAGCTAGCTTGCTAGGGCAAACTTTTAAAAACTCTGTTTTTATTCATCAGTTTGGTAGCTAGTATTATAATAGAAGGCTTGGTAAGTGATTTCAATTTTTAAGCAATTTTTAATCATGCGCTATTATTTTGTGTTATTATATTTTATATAAAAGGACACACACATACAATTGTATACTACATATCATTTTAAGATTAAATTTATGCTTATTCCCTTTTTTTAAGTTAAAAATTAGATTACTTATATATAAAAGTGTAAATTATAAATACTTTGTCATTAAAAGTATGAAAAATTTATGTTACATTAATTAAGAATAGCCTTATTTTCTTGTACGTATAATTTACGTATCGACAGAATCGATGCAATACTGCATCGTTCAACAGTAATAACATTCTAATTAAATTCTGACAGATATCGGCACATTTTGTTAATATATTTCCATGGGAAATATTATTATACTCAAATTATTTTCAATCACGTGTCTGTTCACTAAGTATGTGTCATTGTTACATCAATAATCACTGTGATTATTTGCGGGTACATCTAGCGAGTACCCATTGTTCCCATTAGCCCTCTTGACCATCTTGATCATCTATATATCAACAATGTCTACACGGATATGCCCAATAACCGTCATTATATCCCTCTAGTAACTGAGGATCAAAAGCATGTGTCTTTGAGCACTAATTCAATAGGATAAACAACTCTACAACTATCTCTATTTGAATTATTAAATATAAACGATTATAATTAGACCGAGGAAAATAAATCAAGAAAAATGATCCTATTTTGTATATTATATATCTTCCCCCCCCCCCATTTTGTGTTTTATAATATTATATACATCGAATTTTATATTCGTATCCATACAAAATTTACACCGAAATATTGAACCACTAAGATCCGCTTTGATCAAAAATAAGATTATTTCTTTTTATTAAATATAATTTTTAATATGTGTTATGCTCATCACGGCAGATCGAAAGTACAAATTTGAGATATAAAAAAATAACAGAAATTTTGTTCGAAACTTGCTGTCATCACTATTATTTAAACAAAATTGAGGAGAAGAATCTTCAAAATATGTTTTATTCAATTTTTTTTGTAAAAGATGGATGGCATAGTACAGTATTAAATTATTTACAGATATTCGAACCGCATTATATTCTTTAATTAGAGACAAACAAGATGCGTTTGTTTAATACTTTTAGCAATTTTTTAGTAATTTTTTAACCTCCTGATGATTGTTACTTTCTGTAAAGTGTATTTTCTTTCTTGTTTTCTAAAAATTATAAGTTTTGGACAAAACGCATTTTGAAAGTTTTAATTTGTCACGTAAATTATGAAATATTAATTATATGATCGTGTAACAAAAATTATCGAAAGAAATGCTAGAAAAAGTGCTATGTATATTTTAATGTTAGTTTGCCTAAAAAAGTGTTATCGCAACGACAGTTTTTGCAAAAAGTTCACGGTCTCGTTTCGCAGAAACGCGACGAGTAAGTGTTAATCCCGTATCTACAAAGCGACGGTTAAAATTCAGTCGCAGCCCGAAGCCGCCCCCTCATAAAGGAAGCGTCGGTTCATAAATTGCCCCCTCGCCCTGCACGTCCACCTCCCTCCTTACCACCTCGGCCGCGACGCAACGATCTCAATTTTGAGGGTGCCAGCAGGAAACTACCACCCTCGACAAAACTTGGTGAATTCATTATAGGACGAACAAAGGCAACACCGAGGAGCCTCAGGCGACATGCTTGTGCGCCGCGGTAGGACGATGTGGCGTTAGAGCCCCGATGTGAGAAGAGCCAATCGAAATCCTTCGTAACACGGAGAACCCCACCGTGATGCTGCGCCGCTAATAAGTGACAATTGCCTGCCATTAAGTGTCGGTCATTGCGAGACGGGAATGGATGCCGTGCTTTTCCTGAATATAATGGAATATAATGGAAGTTGTACACGGTGAAATGAAACCAATGAGAAAAGCGAAGGGAGAAAATAAGTATATACATACAATACGACTCAAAAAGTCGACAAATTTTCTCAATAAGCCTCAATCGAATAATTTTCATTGTTATATAGAACGATTCCCAGATGTTGCATAATACTCTTGATTATATTCTTCTAAATTTATAATCAATTATTTGATCTTGTAATAAAAATCAAAGCAATTTTTAATTCATTGTTCTTCATCAATTATTACAAAAATTGCAAAATAACAGGATTTTTTTATTTAGTTTGATCTGTTTCACTGCTCGCGAGAAATACAACTATTACCAGACATTTAAGTGCATATTTCTATTATGTTGTCCAGTTTTCTTTTAATTTTTGAAAATTGTTTTACGTTTTTTTTTCAAAATTATTTTTTAGTACTGCAAATTTCGAAATTAATGTAAAGGAAAAGTATGTAATATACTGCTCTCAAGTTATACAGTTACATTAGAGGATAAATATAATTTCAAGCATTAAAGAAGTTCAGTATACAGCAAGTGTCAATAAAGATACTTATTTCTTGTCGACATTTCTGAGCATTATTTTACGTCAGATTCTCAGTCGGATTTCATTCCTTTCCCGATTTGTGGAATTTGATTCTGCACGGTATGCGCACGAAATTGGCATAATCGTGTTTGTTTCGCATTACCTATCTCACGAGCAAGCAACATTGGCGAAGGAATGCGGTCCGATTATTCGGAGGAAGCCGATCTGTCCCAAGATCTTAGCAACGATCGAGACATCAGACTCGCCGATAACGTTGCTCAAAAACCTGTCATGAATTCTTCATGTTATCCCTCGCCCCGAAAAACTCTGAGACGAATCCGAAAATTTTCGAGAAAACCAATAAAAAGTTGATGATGCGGATATTTAATGGCGATTATGTCTGACATATGTCTAACTGTGATTCATAAAAGTGACGATTAAAAATTTAATCGAGCGTTAAATTTTTATCAAGAAAATATGGATTATTTAATTTTATTAAACAATTCGATAAAATTAATTAATAAAAAAATTGTTTGATATAATAATAATAAAGATGCATCTGTTTCTTTTTCTACATGGAGTTTCCTGTTTACATGTTCCTTCAACGTTCCAACGTATCCGATTACGTCGGAAGCCCCTTCGGGACTTGGATACAATTTTTTCTATGTAAAATGATAATGGTCGGCAAGCGGGAGCATCGGACATCATCATCGAGAAAAAAACCGACTTTTCACGCCCGTAAGACAAGACTCGTCGTGCGCCGACAGGTGTGTAAAATCATTTAACTTGCCGGATCAAATTCGGTCGTTCCTCCCTCATGATCTGGTCGAAATACATATAAAGGTGCAAGCAGGTGTTACGAAAGAAAAACTGTATTTACACTTTTCTGTATTTCGGAACAAGCAGAAAAATAACCACAAAAATATCGTTTTGAATTACAAATTGTCGGAATAATTTTTATATTGAATATATATTATTTATTTGCTACAACAATGACATAACTTTAAAAGTGTCATTTTGATTGCAGAAAAAGAATGAAGACAAAAAAAGGAAAAAAAAAAGAAAAACATTTTAAGAGAACATATTTTTATTCTTCTACAATCAATTATTATGTTAACAACGCATTTTAAAATTAATTCCAAAATTTTAATTCAAAACACATTCAAATTCATTTTCTGGAAAACTTCGTTTCCAGAGTCGTATTGTTGTTGTAGCAAAAAAAAAAACAACTTATTTCTACAAAACGATATCTAAATTGAACGGAAATACTATATATAGCTTACTTAAATTAGCTTAATAAATATACAACATTACTTAAATTCGATGAAATAATTACATAAAATAATATAAAATAAATAATATAAAATAACAAGTGTCTCTTTAGTATTTATATCAAGTGGGGAGAATTCTAGCTTTCTATCACCTATGAACACATTTATAAAATTGCAATAAAAATACGTATACGCACATGAGCGTCCCATGAACACATAAGAGATAATTCTTAAATTCTTAACCGTTTCAATTCGTAATTTTATGTTAAATCTTTATCAAAGGCTAATGGGAATGTCAAAACTTCTAAGCATCCAAAGAAGGTATGGGGCTGAGAAGTTTGGGAACCACTGAATTAAAGGAAGCAAATCGAGCTTCCTCTCGCCAGCGTTTCTCTCCCCTGTCGAACACGCCTACCGTCTGATCTCGTAACGCCGCGGGTTCGATTGGAGATCGGATTTCACGGCGTCAGGCGGCTGCGAAGAGGTCTTACGAAGTAGGCCATCTTTTTTATCGCACATCTCCTCAACGCTCGTCGTAGATCGCAGCTGCGGTCGTCGCGACGACCCATCGACTGACCTCGCCGACAGGCCATTTCTATTCTTACTTCACCTTTGAGACGAGAAAAAAGTGCGTGGAAGGGTAGTAAAGCTGGACTCGCCCTTTTCGTAATGGGTCTTTTTAGCACTTCGTTTATCTTCTGTCTAGACCCTACAGATGCACATTCTACATCATTCCACACATTCTACACCTTTCCACCCCTTTTTTCTACCTTTCTTCGAAAGCTGCCTCCCTTATCTCACCTCAATTGTAGCAAGAAAGTAAGTGCTTGAAGAGGATAAACTTAATTATTTCGTACGTGGTTGTATCGCGGAAATCCATTTTATGTGTTCCATCCGTAAAACGTTCATTTTCTTTGTGTTAATCTCATAAAAATGTGATATAATTACTTGACTCTAATGTTAAATATAATAAGAGAGAAATGTAATAATATACATTATTATAGTTCTCTCTCTCTTTTAATAATAATAATAATAATTATTATTATTATTATTATGTGAAATACAATATTTCACATTTCCTATTTCATACTCTCTTATGAAGTAAAGTATTATTTTTAATCACAAAAACTTCGAATTTCTGAATTCTCTCGTAATTCGCATTATGGATCTTTATTAACAGTTTACAATTGTACATCGCGTTTATTGTAAGAAATATCTACTATTGCAAAATTGTCGTATCTTTTAGATAACCTAGCAGTAAAAAAATGAAAAAACGGAGAAGTATAATACGCAATGCTTTCTCTATATCCTATCTTCACCTAGGCTGTTTAGCAAAATTTATTCTTGCGAGAGGAAAGCAACGCGCTCGAGAAACGCACGTGACTCAAGATCTGGTTGGAAACACCGCTGCAGAATCCTTGTAGAATCTACACGAGTGAATTTTCTATTTTCGCGATGCTGCCGGGCCACCGTACCGTTTCTCCATCCGACGCACGGCGTTTATACCGCCAAAGCCGCGAGAGAACCGCCACACATACTTGCGCAGCTACTTAGACCGGCATTACACTGTCTGCGTGCCGGGTTCCATAAGGTTGGTAGATTATTGATGAAGCCGCGGCCGCGCGAAGCACCACGCATATCCTGCTCGCGAGGATACAGTTATGATTGCTGCAAGCAACGGCGGGGCATTATTAACGTGAGAAAACGTGGCTACTTTCTTCCCTCTACCCTTTCTTCTCTCTTTCTCTCTCTCTCTCTTTTCCTCTCTCTTCTGGCATCTCGATTGACGCAAAGCTTGGTAATGGACATCACTCTGCACCGCTAGCAATAATCCGAGGGTCTGATAAAGTATTCGAGATAAAGATATTTTACAAAATCAGGAAAAGAAATAAAATTTACCACATATATACGAGTACATCTCAGCATGATACTTTAAGCTCTAACAATAGAAGAATTAAATACGTCATATATGATTAAAATTACTAGCATTCTGTTGCTAACCTCTACACTTTAGATATTAAAACACACTTCTCTTAATTATATTTATAATTGTCTAAAATACATTATAAAGAAAAATAAGAAAGATAAAATACCATATTATTAAAACTGAAATAAAATATTATTTTCAATATTTTCAATGTTTGACGTTTATTCTGGTTTTTAATTTGATGTTTAACTATATTTGCATGAGCATTGGAAAAGTCATGAACGGTAAATAAATGAATGTATACAATATATCCATTTTTATTATGTTTTAAAACATACACATATTTTAAAGTCTCTTCATTATATGATTAATAATCGTTAGTTGCAAATGGTAGATTACATTTGAAACAAATTGCATAGTACACTGAGTACAAATGGGCTCAGTGTTATCATCGATATGCGGCATCATTAATAAGAGTTGCTACAACGAGGTTCAATACTATCATATCATTATAAGCTATCGTTAATAACATCCTGTAATCGCCAAATGAATCTGCTGAAAGCAATCTACGATGAAAAACTGTGGCAAACGCATTGTACGAGGATGCCTTCTGTGATTTGCGTGGCCAATCGTGTAATAAAATTAATTTCCGGTCAGGTGGTTGACGTAACGCGTCCATTTGTTTCCGGCCGCGAACGACCTGGGTATCAGCGACAACAACGTGGGACCCATCGATGAACCGGGAGAGGACAGCGGGGCCACATTCCATCGGCTCGAGATTTATTTGTCGAATATAAATGTTGAGGAGGTATTTTTAATGGCCGACAATAGTAGCCTGATAGTGATCTGAGAAACGTATTATCGTTGGACGTCGTATATAATCCCGGAGGCATCGACGCAGCCAACAAAACGGACACACATCGGTCCCCCCTTTGTCCCCCACCCTTTCTCTCTTACTTCGACAGGGTCTCACTTCCCTTTCTCCAAATTATCTTTTTTCTTTTTTCTCTATCATTTCTCTTACTGACTTATCGACTCCGAAGACGAGTTTACACGATTTCATTCCTGATGATTATCCAAATTGAATGCGCTGGGGAACTTTTTATTTAGATGTATCATCAGAAATAAATCATTTTTATGTTCTGTTCGATAATTGCCTAGTTTCACAATTGATACAACCGAGATACGTAATCGTCCTTGTTGTACACTTATATATATTGATTATGACATTAATTTAAACAATATAATTTTTTTATATACGTACATTCTATTACATATGTTTTAACAATAAATATTGATGTCTATTGATTTTTATAAGACACCTTTAAATTGAATGATACAAATGTATGATACGATCATATGTTTGAGTCGATATGGTTAAAAAGTCCTAACAAATTAAAAATTAAAAATTTTAGAAAAAAAGTCTTACTTTATAATAAATAAAAAAGTCATCGTATACCAGAGAAAAAAGTTTTTAAATAAAATATTAGTAAGAGAATGACTTACATTTTGATTCAAACAGATTCGGATAGACCAGCAAGGTTAAGAGATTACGGTAAATTATAATAATGATAAATCAAACTACAGTCCAGAATTAAAAATCATAGAAAATTATTAAGGCATTTTGCGTATTTTATATCTATAACCATTCCAGAATATAATTTACTCGTTCCACTTTGTATGATCACTAAAAATCATTTAGATATGAACATATAAAGAAGTGAAACGCGGGATGACTTTACCCGTTTTCTGTGGAAACACCATTTTCACAATTCGCTTTTCTTTCACATTGAAAGATTCATTCGGGATGATCATCCAGAGTGAATCGTGTAAATTTGCCTTAAAAGAGAATCTTTCAAGCTCTTCTCGTACCGCGATCTTTACTTGTTCTCGCTCATACGATCCACGTTTATTCTATCTATGTCTTTCTTTGTCTCTCTTTCTCTCTTTCTCTCTCTCTCTCTTTTCTCTCTTCGTTCTCTCTCTTTGCTGACTCACTTCCATCTTTTTGCTCTTTCTTTCCGTTGCCGTGAGTAACGGCGACGCGCGTCGCCAAGTAAAGCCTTTGAAGTCGACTCTTTTGTAAATCGACGTTATTATTGTAATTGAATACTTGTTTCCCAGAGGGATATATCCTTTCGGTTCGCGTACTTACGACGCGGGGATCAAATCGGATCTCTAATGCTGTAGAGCGAAATCGGTAGCTGAACGAAACTTCACGCAATGACAAATTTTCACTTCAAGGAATGATTTAACTTTGACAAATCTTATAATTAATATTATATTTAATACATAGAAATATTATAATTATTAGCGGCCTTTTTTCAAATCAACGAATTGCAAGTGCTGTATGTTTTAAATATCATAATTATACGTACATCGACTTTTGCAATTGCAAATAGGACTTCAAAACAGGACTGTTGCTAGAAAGACGTTATTGAAATATCATTCATTTCGCATCGAAAGATTAACTTTCCGATTCTCTCTTAAATATCAAACATGCTATAATTTTTCTCAAGTTGCACATTTATCTGCAATTTTATCTTGTAACGAAGCACTGATAATGCAATTATGTATAATTTTTTTTTAAATTACAGTCGAGGCAAGATCGTAAAAAGACTGAGATGTATTTTTATTCAGTGTCGTGAGTAATGCAATTTTCCGGATTCATGCTTTCCATCTTAAGATTAGTTCGACGTTATTCCCACGCTTCGGCACTTAACGATATCTTTGAACAGAAGGAAGATTTTAAGAGGAAAACATTTATTTGTTCGTCCTAGTTATGCAACCGAAAGATGTCGGAAATGATTTATACCTTGTTGTGAAACACACGTGCTTTTAACCATGATAAACAAACACAAATAATGATATTGATTATCCGATATACTATATTTGAAAAAATGTGCAAACTAGCGATGGCGCTCACACAATGATTTGCGAATTTTAACCAGCGAGTGTTTTGAGTTTAATTAAGGAGTAAGTAATTAAGTGCGTGAAATTAAAGGCCTCACGTTATTCGGAATAAGTTGATTGGTACATGATGGTAAATAATTTGGAATTTGTATCGAAAATTGCAAAGAGGCGCGGATTATTACATACTGAACTAATTTTCAATAAAAAGACATTTATTAAACAGAATTCATGCAAAAAAGATATTGTGTGTGGTGTGATAAATGTAATATAAATATTCAAAATAAAGAAATATAAGTGAAATGAAAATAATACGTAAATACGTATAATATAGACTAAATTAATACATAAAAAAATAATAAAAGCACAATTCTATATTGATACATAAAAGATATTTTATATAAATATGTTCAGAAAGAAACGTTTACGAGTAAATGAAAAAAATAACAGAAAATCCAAACATTAATATATAACTGAATATTTCCAGATGAATGTTGCAAGCCGAGATTTATCAGCTATTACATTTTAAAGCTATTACATCTAATTTATAACTAAAAGATGAACGAATGAGAGAATAAAAAAATGCATCAACAGATTTCAGGATGTCAGGCGTATTTCGCGATATCAAAATTTCCTTGCGCGTTCAATTAATTTCCGTTACCCCTGGTTTCTGTCTTAACGCGCGTATAATCTGCGATGTCACTATCTCTTTCTCCCCCCCCCCTCTCTCTCTCTCTCTCTCTCTCTCTCTCTCTCTCTCTCTCTCTCTCTCTCTCTCTCTGTCTCTCGAACAAACCGGAACTAAGCTTACAAGCGCATTAGCGTACACACAGCGCGCGTCTTGCTCGAAAGTTAGAAATATCCATTTTCCTAGCAAGCAGAGAGCGAACCTAGACGCAGTTATGGGATGGCATCGCACAGAAGCTGCGTTTAATTGGACGACTTCCAGGCGCCGCCAGGATATTAGGGACAGCAAGATCCCAGGATGGAGAACAGTCTCGACCCGTCAGGGTCGTGTATCGACTAATGTCGCTTTAACATTGTACCGAATTATCAGTTGCCGTGCTAGACCGACCGGATTAATTAAGCTAATTATTGTTTGCGCTTGGATGCGCGCAACCGAGCCGTTTCGCACGACTGCAAACGCGTTTCGAAGGCGTACGCGTAAGATCCGCGATTATTGCACGGATGGACGGCTCGCGCGCGACGAACACCCTCGAGAAATGTGCCTGCGAATTTCCGACCGAAGTTGTTGATGTTCGAGAAACCGAAACCCTCGATAAATCGGATTTCCTTCTGAGTCTCCACAGACAATACTCGCTATAGTTCCACACTTTTCTTCGCTAAGAAGTAATTATACACATGACTGGAATTGTTACACGTGAATTTTGCAAATAATGTAATTGAATTCGAAAACAACAAACTTAATGTTTGTACATGGTGTATTGGTTACTTACTCGTGAGGGGAAAAGATTTATGATTTGAATTAATATGTAGATCTTAAATCATTAAAATAACAAAAATTTTATGTTAAAAATTTACTTCTGTGTTATTAAAATATGTTAATCTTTACAAGATAGAAGGCCATTGTATTAGCGTTGAAATAGTGTCATATTTTGAAGTAAGAAACACAAATTATAACAAACCTTAATCAAGTAAAATTTTAAAAATAGAAACGTGAATTTAAAATGATTTATAAATAATCAATCCCTTTTTGTCGCGTTTATGTAATTGATTTTTAATTGTGTAAAAATAGTGTTGGATTTACTTAAGATAGAAATAAAAACCGAAGATAATAGAAGTTGATATATTTATTTATATTTACAACAATAACGGTGCGGATTATTATCAGCGACTTTATTCAATTGGAGATCAGTGCTCGCTTCTTAACCTGGAAATAATTATCTGGAATGTTTTTATATTTGTTTTCCCAGCAGCGAAAATATGTGAAAAATGTAAAATGGATATTGTTTAACATATTTTCTTTTAACTTTTTTAAATATCTGATTATTTTTTACGATTCTTTAAATATGCGACTCCATCAAAAACTCGCAATAAAAACGTTTTATTAATTAATATCTTTATTTTTTAGAATTGCTATGTAATGAGCTACTAAATGTACTTATTTCTTTTGTATAATATTTGTTTCGTTTTTAGTTATTTCTTCAGAAAATTATGAATAAATTCATATTCGTATTGTACTATTCTCGAATAGTACAAAAAAACAATTAATAATATATAATATATTATTAGTATTAATAATTTTTAATTGGAATAAAAAATATTCTAAGTAATCGTTTACACTAAAAAAAAAATGGTCACTATTCCTAACAATGAGTTAAAGAACTTGCAAAAATTGCATTTACTACAATAGCATACATAAAAATTATATGTAGATTATTTATCGACGCTCTATTGCTTACTTAACCCTTCGTTCACATATTGAGTGTGAACCACCCACAAAATTATTTTAACTTTCTGAAACTCAATTTTCTTTTATTTTGTAGAACAAAAATATGTTTATGAAACAATCTGTTTTTTCAATTGCCAAATAGTCTACATTATAATATGCAAAATAAATACCCTTTATCCAAAACCAACTTACAAATTAATTTTTTTTTTAAGTATCATATCTGAACAACAATATATTCTATAAATTTTTAACTTTTAATATTGAATTTTTTAAAAGTTACAATTTTTCAAAGACATTACTCGTTTTTTCTCTATTCATTAAACTCAAGAATTTTTTTTCACAAAAATATAATGAAATTTCAATGAAAAACTATTTGAATGTATTCTATTCAGACCTTGAAATTGACCTATAATTTTTTTCATATTGATTGGATTTTTTAAATAAGAATATCAGTTGTTTAAACATTGTTCTGGGTGTGAGCCCACTCAGTGTCTCAAAAAGCGATCGAAAAGATAGATGTCAACAAAGGGTCAACTTGCACGTTTCACTCGTATTCTTCGTTGTCATCGACGAGGAAACAACTCAAGCTCATTGCACGTCGTATTTATTGAGCCAGTCTCCGTAGATGTTGTTCCTCTTGTTATCCCGGTTATCGTTATCGTTATTGTAGCAACGTCTGCCAATGTCTGAGTACGAAGACGCACGAAGGTATATCTTAGCATCGGACTAGTGAGATTGGCGCGATACGCGCCGTACTAGATCCGACGAGTAAATTTTACGCTCATGTTCTCCCCGAGTTGCGCGTTAAGGATTGTACGCGGAGAAATACCGAAGAAACGTCGATGTTGCATAGATTTCCACGCTTGAACGCGTCTTCTACTAAATACGTCTTTTCGCAAGGCTACGTTTCCACGGCGAAGTTCGATATTTCAAAACGATTATTAATTTTGCCTGCAATGAGATTACTTACTATGATTACTGAATCTATTTTCGTGTTTTTTTCATCACGAATCTCGCAGTTTTTCAGAAAATATCCTAAAAACAATTCAAGAATTATTGAAGTCAATTGTTGTCAACTTCATTGAACATACTTTTATTATGAGAAACGTTAATTTATGTATATTTTTTCCTCTTTTAAGCACTTTCACCCTTTTTCAAAAAGACATTCTCGGATTACTAATTTACGAATGTTTGTATACTGTAAAAAATAGATGTTTATCGTACTTTATGGCCAATCTTTTAACTCGCTCGAACATTTCTGATAAGTTCTGATCGCTATAATGATGATTCAAATGTCTGACGATTCGAACGGTTGTTGAACTCCTAATCGTGGAGTTCAACAATATAGCGCAACTAATTGCATATTGATCGTAACATCGATGTATTGCGTAGATAATTGCATAATCGGCTTGCGTGCACCTCGCCGTTTAGCGCGCTAAGCAGATCGACGATATTTTGCGACCTGCATCACCGCGAATTTGCTTGCATGCGTCGTGCATCTGCCACAAGTGCTGCACATTGCCGCAATGTCGAATCGCGCCATCGCGTAGCGCCCTGCATTTCAGAATTACGAAAGGGCCGATGAGACCGTTAATTTCCCAGACATATTATTTCGACAAACATTCCTCGGCGTTTTAACTGGCGCGGCGCGGCGTCGGTTTATTTTTGCACAGAGCGTAATGAATTCCAGTTCGACGATTTTACCATTTTATACGCTATATTTGCCGAGGTAAAACATTTAATCGCGACGAATTAACTTACTGCGCGGAATTAAATTATTCCGGCACACCTGGGTTTTTAAATCCGCCCAACTGCTCTCGTTTCATCACGATCATTTGTACGCATCTTTTTTTGCACCAAAAATACACGTATCAACATTTATTGTGTATTATAGAACGAGTCCGAAAATTACATATAATAATTAACAAAAAGATCCAAACGAATACAATTATAATAATAAAAGGTATTATATATCTATAAGATTTTATTAGTAAGAATAATAATATTAGTGAGATTAAGTACAAAAATAAAAATTTAAAAGTAAGACTAATAATTCTGTATATTTCATCTTTTTTGAAAAAAATACAAAAAAAATACTTATAGAAAGAACGATTTTGCTAAAGTATTTAAAAATTTATCTACATATCTGAAAATAATTTTTTGAACTATTAAAATAATTATGTAGAATGCTCATGTCAGTTGTTACCAAAATTTTATACAGCATTGCTTATCATGTTTGAGTTTTCTCCATAATTATTTTGATGATCCAACAATATTATTTTCAGATCTATTATGGTTAAATTTTTAGATATGTCAGCAAAATTATTCTTTAATCATTTTTATGTATAAGTGCCTAAAAATTTGTATTTATAATGATACATTGGTCTTATATTCGTACAATATAATTAATATTTTGAGAATATAATTGTTTATGGATTTTTTGCTTCTAATTGATTTTTATAACTAGATAAAAGTGGTGACATTTTCTTAAACACGATGTATCTATGGCTAGCACAAAATCAATGTTTACGAGCGCGGGTAACGATTCGACGGGCGAAAGAGAATGCCAATTAATCTTGTCGCCACTCTTAGCTTCTCCTCTTCTACCGCGAGCATAATCCACGATGCTGCTACGAGTTCCACGGGAAAACCATAGATCCTGTCTCTCGCCACTGCGTCTACTGTATTCCCGTCCCTCTCACCTTGTTCGAAACAAGGCGGACTTACATGCGTATTTATGTATAACCCGTGTCTTATACCCGAAAGCCTGACATACAAATTTCGGGCCCTTCCAAGCGAAAGCGTCAGCGGGAGATAAATTCCTTCCAAGAATTGAAAGGCGCAAAACAAGAATCCAGTCTCATCATTCTAAGTGATCTTTTAATGGAATCTTTTAATGGATCTTTTAATGAATGGACAAATAATACTATATGAAATTCATTTTGATGGGTTTATTTAATTTGTTTACCTAAAAATAATACTTAATCGATGAATAAAATAAGAAGTGAATTTAAAATTGTGTTTTTCAAACTCTTAAAGCTCGCCACACTCTAGATTTTAACTTTAAAAAATTCTAAAACATATCCATGAAAATATAATTTTGTAAAATATAAATTAAAAAAAACTTTTAATCTTTCGTTGTATCTTTTGAAAATATTTGCGAGATGAAACTAATTACTATAATTATCGAGCAAACACAGGATTGATCACACGGTTTGTCAATATCGCTTGCAATTTTCTCGGACGATTAAGACTATACCACGTAGTATCTAGAAATTATCACGGTGCGACGTCGCCGCAATCTCTGGGATGTAACTCCGCACATATATGTATCGCGTACGGTATCGTAATCGGATCATAATGTAATCTGCAACTGGATAACGGATGTATCGCTCGCTAGCGTGCTAAGGAACCGTATAATCAAACCGATCAATAAGAGGAGAGGATAAATTCAAAGATCTGGAATTCCGAAGACTGCGAGATAAAATCCAACAGCGATTCGGGAACTAAAGAATGTTGAAATGCAATGATTTATAGTTCCATAGGCGGTCCTATCACAGTAGATATCAGAAATTCCAAGGATATGGAAAGTATTCGATTTTTATGAATCGTGGATTGAAATTCTCAATTTTTTTTTAAATTTCATAAATTTTTAAAAAGCCAGACTCAAAGATTTTTATCTAAAAGGAATATAAATATTTCGATAAAACGTAATTTTGTAAAATATAAATTTTTAAAAATTCTATTTTCTAAAGAATGTAGTTTCTAATCATATTAGATAATTTATGAAAGTAGCAATATTTATGATATCTAGAATATAATCTTAAATTAACATATCCAGACGCATGTAAAAATCAAAATATATATTCCAAACTGATGTAGGTATACCTATAAAGATACGCAAATATAGAAGAATGTTCGTTTCTGATTTTATAACATCAAAGAAACTAAAGCTCTGTAAAAATTAATTATCGATGATGACTGAAATACAAAATAAAGATAATGAAGAATATTATATTCATTGAAATATGCAAAAGTCGAAGAAATGTGATTGGTAAATTAAATGCGATAGCGACACATAAACATCATAATTTATTAATAGTATTATAGCATACAGTTTGCAATTATAGTTCCTAATATGTAACAACGCGGGCGTCGTGCTCGATATAGTAATCGGGTCATAATGCAATCCGCGTCGATGGATACAGTCGATGACCGCTCACGTACTCCGGAATCGTGTAACTTTATTGGAAGACGACGAGGGACTTCCGTCTGGTTATCTCTTCGAGCCGACGTGGCCGTCGACGGATCCTGAAGGGACGCGAACAGGGTGCAAGGGGTTGGCTCTAATAGCCCTTAAGTTGGATGAAGTTGGCCATTGTACGAGCCGTCTGGGCGTACGTGATCAGTTTTACCCTTGGATAATCGCACCACCCGATCTCCCTATCGTCGCTCTTCGTTGTAAAGAACAGTGGATGACGCCATATTGGTGAACTTACGTGAAAAGATGCTAAATATTTTACAATTTTTTGCCAGCAAGTTTCTTGTAGTTATAAAATGATAAAAATACGAAAGATTTAATGTAAAAGTCAAAGATAACGTGATAGTCAAAGATATAAGCAGAATTATGATAATTAATACACACACAGTTATTCCATATGTCGTTCTCTTTACTTCAAAAATGGCATAACTTAAAAAACATAATTTTCAGTTATTACTATAAATGAGTTAGATAAACATTATCCTATCAAAAGTAAACTAATTTATTTTTATAAAAAATCGTCAAAATTATTAGACCTAAAAAATGGTGATTAAAAAATTATCAAAATTAATATCGATGCAACTCATAAAAAGAGTGATTTTTTAAGAGCGAAACGAAAATGATAGTAATGACATTTATTAAAAATATTTTCTTTCTGATTATTATTGATTATCCAATAATATTTTCTGTTTTCGGAAAAATTCTAGTTTTTCTTTTTTTTTTTATAGGAAACTTGATTTTTTTTTTAATTGTGTCATTCTTGAAGAGAAAGGATGTGTGACTTCATGCTGAAATAGACTTAATGAATGACTTTTCCATTCAGAAAACATTGCAAAACAGGTCTATAATAAATTGTAATAGTCTTTGGCCTGATCTATCTTTGCCAAATTTAAAATAATTTAACAATAGGTACACATAAATAAACGATACAAAATAAGTAAAAGAATCTTAAGAGTTAGTTTATTATAAAAGTGATATATTCGACTACCACAGGTATTATAAATATTTAGGTTGTCCTCAGAAAAAGATATCTTGACTTGTGCTCTTTGCACAAATAATCCGTAAAGAAATAAATCTATCGTTCTGTCACTCAACAACGGCACCGCAGCAGCCTAAAGATCAATCCTCGTAGCGGTAATCCGTGCGCGCTACCTACAAATTACTCAAATAGCGACTCGACAACGACACAACGGTGTATACGTGCCGCTGACTCAACAGCACAATCATCATCGTGTGATCGTCGATGTCCAGCGCGACGCGATTACACGCGTTTTACAATGGCGGAAGTCGCGGAGGTGCAAAGGGCGCGAAGGACGGAGCAGTAGGAGGCAGTAAGTTACGCGAAGAAGCATGCGTTAATGATTTCGGCAGGTTTGTACACATCGGCGACGTACAATGTAAGGACCGCGTTCACAAAGGAACGTTAAATTCATCGGCGACGATGACCTCGCTGCCAGTCATTGTCGATAATGACCGTTTCTCCTCCCATGCGCCCTTCGTCCTTCTTCCTCTCTTCCTTCTCCTCCAACAACTTATATTCCTACTGCTCCTCTTCCTCGCCTTTCTCTTTTTATTTCTATCTTTTTATGTAATCGTTAAATATTAATACATTGCATTCTTTTTTTAGCGGTATCACATATTTTATTAAACATATTTAATCAAAATTCCTGCTTTGTATGTAATTGCTTTGCATGTAATTAACGCATGATGACATTCTAATTTTTGTATACTATAAATTCATAATGTGAAATTATACTAATTTGTGTAATGTTTAATTATATCTCTAGGTCGTCATAATTGTTCTTATTCAATATATCATCAATTTAACTAGAACAATTTATGAAATGAAACAATTTAATACAAGAAGCTATATTAAATTTGTTTCAAATTTAATATTTATTTTATTTATTTATTTTATTATCAGGTGTATACATCAATATGGACATTGTTTACTTTGGAACTGACCATAGAAATAAATTGATTTATATTTTGACAGACATGGAAGTTAAAAATAATAAAATGTTTACTTTTATTATTTTTAACTCAAGGGTTTAGGTTACCAGTTATAAGGACTTAGCTCTTTCAATACCTAACAGTACAACTGAAAGTAACCGGCTAGAAAGTAGTCAAAACGTGTTTGTAATGACTCAAAGATGAAACCCCCATCAATCAAACACAATTTTTTTTTTAATACAAGCGCACTAATTACAGCATCGGTTCCTATCAGCCTTTCCCTAATTTCCCTTTTATAATGCAAACTGGTTCGCTGCTTATTCATTGACTTGTGCTATTTGTTCACGTTATCCTTTTCCGTATGTTACTGCTTTGCTGCATATTTTCTTTACATACTTATCAAGACAAATATTTTCTCTTCCTTTCCTCTTCCTTTTCTCTTTGTTTCCTTTTTTCTTTCATTCGCTTCTTTCTCTTCTTCCTTTCCGTTACGCATTTTTTTCGCGAGAGCGTACACATGCGTGCCTTAATGACGCATACCAACCTGCGTCTCTTAATAACCATCGTCATTAGTGCGTGCGGAACCAACGCGCCGTCGCGAAGAGGCGAAATTTTTGGGCGCGGCAATGCTTCGACGATTCCCGACACCCGTCATTTTCGGTCTACTCGCGTGGGCATGCCATTAAGGCTCCCTTTATAAACGTATCTTTTGTCGTACTTCCTAACGTGACAATCACAATACATGCTGAGAATGAATAGTATTAAATGAATTGATTTATACCTTCAGTACCCGATTAATTATACAAAGCCAAAAAACTGTCGCTCCCCCTCTTTCCCTCTCTTTGTTATCTTAAGTTTAATAAGACATTGATATTCTTTAAGAGACGTTTTTTTTCGATGTTATTTATTCGATATTCGATATTGTTAAATCTATATTATATAATACAAAATTTTATATAATTTACGTTTACTTAAAAATTAAAAACATAATAAGATTTTACTACTTCTTCGCAATTCCGTTTCGTTTTAATAAAATTATTTTTCATTAGTGATTATCTGTTTAAGAATTACTATAGTGGAGGTGGTTCTAAAAAAAAATTAATTTCAAATTGATCAAAGAAATTATAAGTAAAAAACATGAGTTATAATAGATTTGAGATGTATAATGATATTTGCATAAACGATATCTAATTTTGTATGTAACTCCACAGTTATGTTTTGCGATTCGAAGGAGATTAAATCTAAGCTCCTATAATAATCAGCTACATATAAAATAGTCTTTTTAAAAATATTACTTTCTTATAAGTTTTTTCGGATCATCATGGTATGAGTTAGTTGCATTTAAATGTCAGTTTCGTAAGAGACTAATTTCTAACATCATTATAGGATATTAATCATCATCGTGCCTTTCCAACTAGTTTCTTTAAAGTTCGATGCAACTAACATTACATCATTACGTTACGTCACTGTCAGGTAACTCGAAAAGACCGAATGATTGCAGTAGGAACCGGCCAACGGCTGCTGTCCAATCGGTGTAATTACAATGATGGTATCCGATCATCGAACACAACGGCATCGCGACAGCTTGCATCGCAATCCATTCGTTCATTTTTCGAAATAACTGGGTTGTTATTTTCTATGCCAAGAAACCGCAAGTGCAGTTCGATGTAAAAGCCAACGTTAACAACGGAATAAATGTTTCGAATAAACTGCCGACAGCAGTGTACATCGTTTTGTATCGCGATCAACTTGCATTAAATTTATATGTGTTATCTGTACGTGAATGCAATGTATAATTGCAGCAATAAAAAGTATTCAGAATATTTTTCTAATTATTAAAATCCCTGATCTAATTATAATTTCTCTCTCTAATTTAAGACATGGAAAGTTACAAAAAAACTTAACTATTCTCTCCTAGTTTTATGCAATTATATATCTAATTCTTTTTGACTTTGTGATTCATTTTTCATATTTTACTTCGGAATCAATTTTGACATTTCCTTGATGTTAAATGTGTTCGAGATACCTTGCCAAAGTCGTTCCCATGAGCACATGTAGTAAATCGCAATCTATGCGGTTTAGTCAACACATGAGATCCCTGCACGTTTCAGAACACAACCACGCTCGAACCGACGACCTTTCCTCGCGGAACGAGCACTTTGTGCGATCGCAATTTCGATCGAGCACGGTACGGTGTGATAGCAAAAATTGGCGTAGCCGGTGTATAATTGATAATTGATAGATACCAGAATGCGGTAGATTAGCTGGTCCGCCAGTTTCCGAGGAAATCGATACATATCCGATGTACAGAACGAGTGAGAGAAAGACAATTCACTAATTACTGTGTGATCAAATATAATTATATTAGAAGAATCAGTTTCTAAAAGAGAATTAAAGTTAATTTATTTTAAAAATGCTTTTTTAATCAATAAAAAGTACGATTGTACATTTTGAAATTTTTGTTCATTTCTGAAGTAAATAAAAGAAAACTTGATTTAAATATTTTTGGAGAAAATAGTTTCAATTATATATAGAGAGAGGAGACAGAGAGAAAGAGAGAGAAAGAAAGAGAGAGGAGATTGCTTTATTTTTTAATGATCTAATATCTACATCTCATTTTAAATTGTATTTGTAATAAAGTACATTTAAGTAAGTAAGTAAAAAACCAGAATATTTACCCCACCATATATTTACATTAATACAGGTTGATTCATCAGAACAGTTTAATTTGTTTCAGCTTAGATTAGATAGCTGGTCCTAGATTAGATAGCTTTCTAATTATATGTTATTTTGCATTCATTGAAGAGACATAGTTAAAGTGTATCTCCTCTTAATACCCATACTATTAATACTCATCTCTTAGTACGTTCTCTATAATATGCTTCGTCTAACGGAATTTGCATCAGAGATCGTAACATCAATGTATCGTTCATCGGCCTTCATAAATGTTACATTAGGACCAAAATGATTCATACGGAATAGAACGAACATGCCGAGTCATCGATTATATACTCTCTCATCTCGATTTCTCTCTTCCTGAGTATTCGCAAAAACGCCTGACATCTTACATCTAACTATTATGAGAATGCCAATTAATTCATCTATTTGTTAACATTCACTACATCTACGTAAGCAACTTTTTATCTTATTTATCTCTGTATTTTGCTGGCAAATAATTTTGTATCTTTATCAATCAATTAAGTTTAACGCTTTATATTTTAACATGACGATCTTCTGAATTTATATAATTCTGATTTATATAATGATTTTATTCTTGTAAATATTCTTAAATCAAAATAATTTAATTTGATGTTTCTCATTAATTTTATTTTTTCATATATAAATAAATATGTAAATTTCTTTTTTAAAACGTATAAAAATAAGTAACAGATTCCTTTTTCTTTTAAGAAAAGCCGTTTACGTTTCTTCGTGACTATAATGTTATCTCATGACTCACATTCTGCAATGAGAACGAAGCACGTATTGCAGATTAGACAATTTTTGTTAAGCTAATGTGTACATGACGTCGTTTGACATACACGTCTGTCATGCATTTATATATACGTATGTTATGTTTTATTATAAAAAAAAGTAATTGATTTTATTTTGTACGAGTTTGATCAAAGAATCAAGAATATATAACAAGTTATAAAACAAGTTAATTATATTAATTGGACATGAATATCGCTTGAGGCCACGAAAGAGATAAAATCTCAGCTATTCAATTATAAAATTATACATATGAATATATTATTTATACACTAAACAATCTTGAACTTTTATAGTCACACTTTCTTTGTATTTAATTGCAAAATTATATTTAATTACTATAAATCGATAGAACATAATTCTTTGCTTAAACATAGCAACTGTTTAACTATAATTGCGATTAATAATGATAATGTAATATTTACGAATTCAGATAGTTTATCTAGTAGGGAAAAGTTTACAAAGAAATATGATTAAATTAATCATACATGCATTGTAGGAAATTTCGGAACGATTGTCGGTCGAAATATTATTTGCCGCATTGTTTCTTTGAATTATATCTCGACCTCGACGGATTTTAAATATGGTGGGCGCGCCTGCAGCCATAAAAGAGTGCAGTCGTACCATCCCGCGACTTTATTTCGCGATTCTCGCGAGGAACGAAATGCCTGTTCCCGGTAACTTCGCCAACACCGCGAATAATAGGATCTACGATCCGCCATATAAATCTTCTTAAGATCGGGGACTGTGTGTCACATAAAGTACATGTTTTACGCGCGACAAAGATACGCTATGCGGAGAAGAGACACGTGTATGTGCGCGCAGGAATGTCGTCGAGGTTCGAGATAAGAATATGTCATAAAAGATAACATTAGAGAGGCAATATTTGTTTAAGCGACATGTGTGGAGTTACATACGGATCAATATAAGATTTAAGCTTTAAGAATTGAAATATCTAAATGCGATCAAACCTTAATTTCGCCTTGATTACAATTAATTAAAATTTCTCGTTTACTTATTATTGCTGAAACTATACGTTCACGATACATCAATATTGTACACATTTTATTGAATAAATATTTTATACAAATGCGTAGAGTTTTGATGTATCATCAATTTTATGCATGTTTACTCTCTAAATTTGAATCATCAGTGGATAATCATTGATTGCCCAGTTATATACTTGATACTAAATAATCACTATATATATCTATATTGAATTTCACTGCCTTTTATATATATATATATATATAAGGCAGTGAAATTCAATTGAAAAAGAAAGAAAATTCAAACATTATGTAATTAAAATATCGATATTTATGCGTTAGTTCTAACATCATATATTAGGTGTTGGAATTAATTCGTAGCGTTTTACAAGTGATGGGAAGTACTTTCATTAATGTATTTTTTAATGCTCATGTGAAATAAATAACATTCTTTCATTAAAAAACGCTACGAATTAATTCCAACACCTAATAAAAAAACACAAATTATTTATATAATTAATTTAAATTTAAAAAAGAGAGATAGACATAAAATTTTAACTAAAATATACATGCAGAAGATAGAATTATATATGTAAGATATAAAGAACACAGTTGTATGTACATATAATTTCAAGTTTCACTTTCTTCTCATCTTTTTTGAAACATTGTATTTTCATAATACAATTATGCTTAATGAATTAATGCTTGAAAAGTTTGACTATTATAAATGAGTTTTTTAAAATATGATTAATTGCTCTTTTGCATCTCAGAGTCTTAATTAGCATTCTTTTTGGTTCCACCAGGCCTACTTTCGAGATGTGCAATTTGTCGTAACTTTGTTATTACTATTAACATAATGACAAACAAGAACCTTTTTTGTCATTACATTAATTCTCTTGAAATAAATTACTCTTGGGATAAAATGCACACATTTTTATTACTGAAAATTTTTATTTCCATCTGTCCTTTCGCGATGTTCCCATGCGAAAGTTCCAGGGTCCTCGGGCCAATCGAGGCCTGACGGATTACCGATGGCCGGATAAACGCGGAATACGGAGCAGGCTTTGCCCGTATTCCGCGTCCCCGAGGCGCGCAACCGCGAATAACGGTGACTAATGAAAACATGCGTTCCCTCATCTCCTAGACGCGCGCGCGATAAGTTCCTGCATGATTCATTGCGCCATTACATCGCGCGGCCGACGGCTCAATACGCGCTCATTGTGATATCGGCAATTTATTGCGCGGGCGGGGCGGTTGCCGCCACCACCGCCATGGCACGGCGGTCTTGAGGCCGATCGAAACTTTCGCCGCGCGCAAAAGTTTTGTCGCTGAAAGTTCGCCGCCGGGTCTACCTGCGGGATAAACAACTCGACGCCTTGAACCAGAACTGCCGATGTCTAGTAATCGATTGAAATATTTCAACGCATTAAAATTACATCAGATAAATTAATAGTTACACATCTCTAAAATATCGTTTAATTAATCGATAAAAATATTAATATGTTTTTTTACAGACGTATATATTGATCTGTTTAAAAAGACTATGATCAAGTTTGTAATTACAATAGCTAATGGATATCAGCAAAACAATTCATTTAATGAATCTGTTACTTATTGTTAGAAAATAACAATCAATTGTGTTAACTTATCTTTTAATTACGTTTTATTTTCATATGAAAATCTATTTTAAGCGTCAACAATTCTTTCATAATTTATATAAAACTTAGGATGAATCTCTTTTTTTGTATAAAATACGAGCAAAAAATAGAAAAAAATCACGTATTTATAAAATTTATAAATATCGAGAGTTCATTTCTTAAAAAAACCAACAAATTTTTAATGATTTCTATTTTCTAACATTGAAACTTGTTTTATGTATGCAACAGATTATTTAATTAATTTGACAGTAATTAATATATAATATGCTTCTAAGATAGATATTTTTATGCTTCTCGCGAAATCTTTAATGTGTATACAGCTTAATTTAATACATTAATAAGGAATTTATCAAAGTGATGAATGTTGACTATCTAATTTCAATGCTCGATGAAAGCGAAAATGCTATAATTGCTTATTATAAAGTGGAAAATGTCAGTTGTTTAATCTTCCAGCAAGAAATTTTTATTTTATCTTTAATTGCCTTTACGAAATATTATATCATTGTAATGCTCCGATCAAAATGAAATGTTAATGCAATCGGATTTACTTATTACTTATTATTCTTCATTTTATAAAATTGTATTATATTACATACGTTCTCTCATTGTAATTTTTCAAATAATGGTTTTTTTTATTGAACCAAATGTCCTCCAAATGCAATCCGATTTGTGGCGTTTCAATTCTATTGTCGTTTTTTCGAAAGAAAAAGTCAGGAAACAGTGATTTTGAACTTTTCGTATTAACTTTATTAAAATCTCATAATATTCAACACATGAACTGTATATTTTATTGTAATTAATATCTTTATTAATATCTTAACGCAATAAAAAAATTACGGTTGATATTGAATGCTGAAATGCTGAAATCCTTGATTGTTGAAATGCTATTATTATTTTACACTCTAAGGTGAGATGTCTAATCAATATTTATAATATTGTATATATGATATTCCGTCGTTAAAACAACCATCAAGTTGATCATAGTTTCGCAAGCGCGATGCGTCATGTTTCGCTGTGTAATTTATAAAGATCCAATTTACGCACAATTTCGAGTAACGTTCCTGCCAACCACGGGCAATCGATCTCGGAAGTGTGTTGCATTGCATGATCTGCAAAATTCAACGTAATGCATTGGCTGGATTTGCGTTCTCTCTCTCTCTCTCTTTCTCTAGCGAGGTGAAAACATAAAAGCTTATTGCGCGCACCGTCGTAGGAGAGATGAGGAAATGCCTATTTTCGTTAGTCACCGTTATTTTCAGCGCACGAGCGAGGATGCAGGCGGGATGCAGCGGCAATGCGCCGCACTATGCCGTGCAAATGCACCGTTGCTCGTCTGCCTGCTGGGCATGCATCGGACGCGTGTGCGCCCGTGTGTACGGTTATGTATATTTTACATCACTTCTATTTGCCTACCAGGAGTTTATCACTTTTAGAAATTTATCTCCCACGCGGACTGCATAAGTCGAAAAATATTTTCACGTATGTATGTGCGAACGCGCCTATCCACCTTCGTCTTTCGCGCTTCCGACTTAAAAAAAGATTATTTAATGGCAATTACCTACGGCACATGACTGTTGTACATGACTGCAGTACATGAAGCGATAATGTCAGTCATACGTATTCTTTAGCGGGTTGGGTCTAAAAATATCCTTCGACGTTCTCAATCTAGATCCTGCAACATTAGGATTCAAGGATTCGAATTGGCAAATTTTCGTATTCCATATTCGTCGCAATTTATCGCATCCTGTCATAATTAAGCTAACGGGCTAAGTGTGCGTTGGCGACGTGGGAAACGTGTTGCAATGTACGAACGATTATCCTGACAACACGTTACGAAATCACGTCGTGACATCCGCGGTATCTTCGATTTCGCCGCATCGATTGTAATGCAGCGAAAGGTGAGGCCGGAGAGGAAGAGGAGAGGAAAGCACAATGGCGCGTCCCACGCGTCCACGATACGAGGGAATGCGTGTTTTCATTAGTCACCGTTACTCGCGACGCCCTCGCGCGTTGCATCGGCCCATACGAGGCCACTCTCCTCCATTCCGAGAGAAGGGCATACGTGATTTTAGCCTGCCGCGAGACCGCGTTTCGATATCTCTCGCGCAAAGAGCACGTACGTGAGGTTCGCGCAAACAAACGGGAATGTCTGCGCGCGGGAGGCAAAAGAGAGGAGGAAAAAGAGATAAATAACCGGGATAACAAGGACATCATAAGCGAGATGGCTTGCGGAAAGCGTAGTGTCGCGACGCTCGGCGACGATAACGCTGGAATGCAACGATCGGTCGCATAGTGAATGCGAGCTAAGCAACTTGTCCCATTCAAGATATCGAGCTTATCTTACATTGATGCATCTTACATCGAGAGAAGTCACCGGAATGGACCGTATGATTCCCGCGTTACTCAGGAGTTACGTATTCGTGCAATTTAGGTTTGCAATCAAAATGATCTACATTATTTATATAATATTAATGCGAGTGATTAATGGCGTACACACAATCATCGTGATCCATCATTCTGCAATTCCGCGGCTTTTAAAATAACAATTTTGCGGTTATAATAATTAAGCACTTTCGAAATTTTCACGATGACGAATAATTAACATTTCGTAATTGAAGAGCGACGTTGATGAGATAACATTTTAGATTGTAATTACTAAATAATTACTAAATAACGATTATACATTTCTTTATCACATTGTTTGAATAGATCAACGTTTATTATCGCTCCCCGTTGTACATATAATTTCCAATGAAAATTTATCCTTTAATAATAGATATTGAAAATTATTGCACTGATCCCACGCGGCCTATGAAATACACCTTTCTCGTTGAGAATCGACGTGCAAATCGACGAACAATGCCACTGCCTCTAACTGTGATCATCCCGGCCGACCTTGAGGATTGATCCGCCGTAGGAATCCCGTTAGTGATCGTACTTCATTAAGAAAGTAGGAAGTGTATCGCTTAGTAGGCGTGTATTATAATTTACAACGATGAGGCTGCGTGCGATCGGCATCGATTAATTGTGGGATCGATGCGTTCTCGATAAAAGTCGAATGCTTACGTGCACGATTCATCCCTTTGATCTTCTCGATCCTCGATGTGCTTCGCCACTGATCGTCCCGCTATTCTCATCTTGAGGACCGTTAGTCTTTCGCGAGATGGTTCACGTGACTGCATGCGAGTGGAGTAGAATGGGTTGGATTGACGCGCGTTATTCAAAGCGCGAAAGCGTGGCGATTCCCGCGCGCCACGCCTTTTCCAATGCGCCTCGATTGGGAACCATTATTGATAAAACAATCAGAAAATTGCTTGGTTTGCTGGAAATTATCGGCAGGAGTCGCAGATCGGTGTGGAACATTGTGCTACGATTTTCACTCGAACCAATCCTTTGTGACTTTTCACGGTAATAAAGGGAAAACTATCGTACGCGTTATCGGTAATCTACTCTCAAAAGTAGTTATGTGAAGTGATAAATGGTACTAAAAAATTATCCAAGAATTAAAATAATTTGCAATTTCAAAAATTTATTTTCTTAATTAAATAATAAATAAAATATTTTTAATATAAATTATAATATATCATTATGAGGATTATAACGTAGTAAAATATGTAAAATAATATCATGTTACGTGTAAAATCATTAAACGCTTTGTTGAAAATTTGAAACCATTTTTTTTTTATTTTCGTGATACTATAATCATCAAATTTTTATGTGTTAATCATGATGTTGTTATTGATTAAAGTTTTAAAATCTTACTTCATCTTCCAAATAAATTTCCAGTAATAAATAAATTTGAGCTCTTCCTACTTTATGATGCAAATTATAATTTTTCACAATTTAGTATAAATATTAATTTAGTATAAATATTAATTTCTTACAGTGTATTACAATTTTTTTATCGATTTAGTAATGAGATATTTTTAATATTTCGGAATATTTCAGTATTATAATCCCTCGCTTTTGATATTTAACAACAAATTTGCGATATTACAGCCACTGCCAGGGTTTAAATATTAGATTACAATTATTAATTAATTCGCATTCATCAAATCTTCATTAGATTGTTTCAATGCGTGGATCGATTCTTGTTACTATGTCCCAATTGTGGCATATAATTCTCCGCGAATTTCGGCGTAAAACGTACGTGATGCTTGACTAGTACAGCACCTATATCGATTATCGTTTGACCAACCGAAGTACAAGGATGTCGGTTTAATGAATAACGACATACCTAGCGACACGATGTTGCAGCTCTCACGAGTCCATATATGCGCACGTATGTAAAATCGATTTGATCGACGAACCATTGTCCATATTTGACGAGGCAAAACGAACGGCAAAGTGGCATGAATTCGGTTTTCGCATTCGCTATTTGAGTTATATATTCGATGGAAATATCGCTAATCGCCGTCTCTCTGACAAGCTCAATATCGATGGCGTTTGACTTTGGAAAGAAATGCCAATTAGTACCATTCCCTTTAAAGCTTCAATAAAAAGATTGTATACATAAAATTTGTTATGAGATCTTTGGAAGAACAAAATGTATTTACCAATTAATTTGAATATTTTTTTTTATATTTAAAAGAGTAGTATAGAAAAAAAAGCAAAAGGGATTGTATATATTAATCATTTCTGTATCTTCATTATTTACGTATTGCTATTGACACATAAAATTTGTTACGTGATCTTTGGAAGAATAAAATAATATTTATCGATTAATTTGAATATTTTTTTTATATTTAAAAGAGTTGTATAGAAAAAAAGCAAAGGGATTGTATATATTAATCATTTCTGTATCTTCATTATTTACGTATTGCTATTGACACATGTTACTGAATGATTTCTGTTATATCATATTTAAATGAAACATTTTTATATAATTACAATAATTTCTACAATTTTTACAAAATATTTTACAAATAACTATGTTTATAAATTGTACTGCATGTTAAAGCCATTTATTCCAAATATCAACATTTCATTGCTGCATTTTATTATGTATTTTTCCTGAATGTCGCTACATTAAATACAAGATAAATTTTAGCCAGTTGCACTATGCAGTTAATACATATGCAGCTATCTAAACTGCATAGGTAAGTTTCATATTTATTTTGCATCTGGTATGCTGGTATGCTGAAAGCAAGAATAATTAGTAATCAAATGTATAGAAACGTCTTTGTACAGATGCCTCAGGGTCGCGCTTATGCACGTCTGTCCGGTCGGTTAAAATTGTCTTTATATCGAATCTATAGCCGGTTCATTATTATCCTATTTCAATAGGTCGTGATGGCCGCCTGACAGTAACTCTGTTCTCCGTCTCTCATAGCAATGTCTGTACTACTTATAGAATTGTGCTTACGAAGAATAGCAGCCCGTAGAAGGAAAGTAGAAATGTCCGGTGTTCTTGACAGGTGCTCGCGTATTCATAAACGGACCCTTCGTTGCTAATACATCAATCGCTATACGTTTAAAACCGCGATCGATGCATATGCGCAGATCGCATAATTGAGTCGATACATAGTATCCCTTCCTCTCTCTCTTTTTCCATTGTTACTTATTTCTTGAAATGCTCGCACAACGAACTTGCCCCCTTTATTATTTATATATAAATAACACAATTACATATGAAGTGTCTTTAATCACATTCATCCTGTATTATATTATTTACATCTTATGCAATTGGAAAATTTGTGTTAAATTTAACACAAGAATATGTTAAAAAGTAACACAAATATTATATAAAAAATTAATATGAAAAACGTATTAATCAACTTATAAAGTAGATAATCATATTTCTTCATTAAAATTAACATTTGTAATATGTAAGCATGTTTTAATAAATGTAATTTATATGTTAACTTATATGTTAAATTTACACATTTTATTTATTTATTTTGGAATTTACATCTTAAAAAATATTATTTTTGTGTTATTTGTTCACTTATTTATAAATTATTTATAAATTAAAAAATATTTTAAAATTAAAAAATATTAAATATTAATTTAACACAAAATATTCAAATAACACAATCACATTGCGCTAAATTAGCATAGCTCGAATATATTAAAAATTCAACACAAAAGTTTAACAAGGACTTGAGTGGACCGTTTCTAATACAAATACGAAATATTTTTTACTAATATGCCATTGTATATTTTTTAGATTTTATAACTCATTAGTTTAGATATATATATTTGCAGATTATACATTTCAGATATACGAAGAGGATCTCGCACTAATTATATTAAAATTGGGTACTGATGAAGTGAATTAGTTTTCATATATAATGTAGTTTATAATGTGATGAATAAAACATGTCATAGACACAAAACTCAATAATAATAGATAGTATTTACGCTATCGTGTATCTAAGGTGCAACACTTGTGTTCACATACTTCTTAATATTCTATAGATCATAAACTATACATTATTGAGTCTTGTATCTATAACATTTTTTATTCACTATATTATAAGCTACATACTATATGTGAAGACTAACTCATTTTCGAAACCCAATCCATATGATTAGTGGGATTTATTTTAAAGATGAAAATTAAAAAAATTTTTAATGTAAAGAAAATGAAAGAGTATAGCAAAAATCTAATAATATCTACAAAAAAATACAATCTGGTTAAAATGATTGAGATGGACTCAATAGAGCGATTTACATGATTACACGGTCTACTTTCACTTTACCTACCTACCTCGCGCGCTGCTTCAAATTACTTATCGAACGGTGTCATGAGTATCGAGAGTAGGAACGGAACAGACAACACAAGCTGAAACGTCCGATGTACTTGACAGGTGCCAGCTATTCATAGACAGACAGTCCTTCACTTTCAATGCATCAATCTGTGTACATATTCTACATTGCAAGCTCCATGCGTGTATACGTATATATACGCAAGATCAAATATTGTCATTGTAGATTTATAGCTAAAAATTCGTGTTTAAATAATGATTTTCCTTTGGCTGCGTGTTCCTGCAGTATAGTTAAAATTCTCCACAGATTTGTATCAGCGATAAAAAATAGCGCGTGCAAATGTAAATTTGAATTTAAACCATAAATCATATATAGCTTCGCCGATTAAAAATCTCTGATTAAAAATAATTTCTAATTAAAAATAAATCTAATTTAAAATAAATTTAAGCTAAATAATATCTTTGGTAAAATGTATACATATATTTACGAATAATACGTATGCACACAGACGTGAATTACTTATTGAACCGCGCCTTGCGTCTATCGAGAGTATAAACGCGACAGATAGGAAGCTGAAATGTTCAATGTATTTGACAGGTGTCCGCGCATTCGTATGCCCTCAGTCCTTCACTCCTCTGGCGCATCAATCTCCATATATACATTTGGAACTACAATCGGAGCGTGTCGGTGTCATAGATTGGACGATACATTCACATCAGACGCATCTGCATTTTTATTTTGTATCATCGATTACTTTCGAACTCTCGTTTTGTGTTTTCGATCCATCTGCTTGCGCTCGTGCAATAAAAACGCAACTTGTTTCTTAATATGTACTTGTGCATATATAAATTTTAAAAATGCCTATGTATGTCCGTACAAATATATAAAAAATGCATATGTGCGTACGTAGATGTGCGAGACATCTTATATTTATATAACATATTTATATGTAGGTGTGTGAACTTATCATTTTGGAAAATGTTTCAAAGATAAATAAATAATTATAAAAAAATATTTAAACAAATTTGCTATAATCATTTTTAAATTACACACAAGGTAAATATAATTCCATCAAATTCTTTTAGTAGATATTATAAACGTAAAGACGCTTATAAAATACCTATTCTACAATAATCATAAGCATAATTGTGATTGTAGTTGTAAGAATTGACTAATCAAATACGAAAAGAATATGTGATTGTAATTAATCAATTCTTATAATTGTGCTATGCAATTATAGAATAATAATAATTTGCCTTGCTCATGTAACATATAGATCACTTAGACTGGGTTGTTCCACCTTTCGGTAAACTTCAACTCACTGTCTTACTCTCTTACACTTGTATGCTCTTACTCTTTCACTTTTTTATTTATCCAGTACATAAATTACCACATTACAAACATAGTTTATTCGAAGATGGAACAACCGGCTCTTAAATTTTTATACAATTTTTAATTAATCATTTTATTAAGATAATGTATACATGGCTATTTATAAATAAATACACGTGGAGTCTGAACAATTTTTGCTAGTCTTATGTGTATAAAAACTCATCGAGGTTTCTGGTAAAACGCGATGTTGTGTGTATAGCAAATTACTTATTGAATCAGATTATATGTATGAGCTAGACAGGAAGTAGCCGATGCGCTCGTCGGATGCTCGTATTTACAAGCAGCAGCCTATGCTTTTACCGCATCGATCGCTATGCATGTATTTAAAGTTATGATCGAATTATGCTTGCTCATCGATCGCATGATTTATGAACGTACAACGCCCAAGTAGACCTATCTATTATACTTTTTTCCGATTAATGGTTACTGTTAACAGAAATTCCTATTAGAAAACGATGTAGAATATTGGATAGCCTTATGTAATTTTGTCGCGGAAAATATGTAAAATTATTATCACGAATTGCGATGAAAATCGATTATTCATACAATTATTATCTTTTCCCTTTTATATACAATCTTTTTTAATTAACGGACCAATCATATTTATCTACCAAAAATTTGACAGAGGATCACATATTACTTCATACACTTGTATTTTTTCAGAATCAAATACTTTAAAATTAAGCATCAAAAAACTTTCATTAAAATAAAATTTACTAAACGAGAAACAATACATTATCTGCAGTTAACATACAAGGATGTCTTACAGATTTGGTACAAAAATAGTTGGCATAATTAAAATCGAAACTATTGAATGTTGTTGAATACATCCTACGCCTTCATCATCGAATGCACTGTCGTAATCACCATGGCGTCTATGCAAACTCGAATTGCCCAATTGTCTTGCCATAATTACCTTGCTGAGATTGACCGAGGGAACGAGAGGAACAGGATGACAGTTAGGAGATCAGGAAACGCATGATGTGCTTGACAAGCTCCATACGTCGGCTCGTATACCTCCTTCGAGACGTGAATGCACCCGTCGGTATCTGCTCGCATTTACAGATCGATGACGATCGACCGATCGCACATCCGCATTTCGACCGCGCGTCTGGTGGCCGCATAGTCACCATCTACGTAACGATGACGATGGCGATGACGAATTCGTATAGTGTTGCGCTGCGTTGTGTTGCGTTGCATTGTATTTCGCCAAGTAACGCGGACTTTATTTCATCGCTGGCGACCACACGCGGAGCGACCGTCGCAGGATCACCGTACGACCGGATACCGTCGTGCACCGCCATTTTGGTGAACACCCTTTGAAAGAACCCTTTGTTTCCGCTTGTGAACGATGAACCATCTGTGCCATTCGAAGATGGAGAATGCGGATAAATGATACAAAGTGATCTGAACGAAATATCAATTCATGTAATACTAATTCATATATGTCACGTTTTAACATAATCGATGATGAATAATTGTTATCTTTATCATTATGAATAAATCGTAGTTTTAGACTACTGCAGCATTTATACATGCATACTGCAATGACTGCAACATTTATACATATATATAAAACGAAATAATTTAAGCGTGTCATTAATATATTATTTTTCAATATTCACAGACCCGAATTATAAACTAAAATAACTAATTCATTATTTAAAAAAAAATATAGTTGTATTTTCATAATATTAAAACAAATTAAATTGTTAACATTAAATACTAAGATCGTTCTACTTTCGTAATGTTAAATTATAAGCAAGTTAATAAAATTATTTATTCTAATTTTTATATAATAAAATTTATCATTTATCAAATTGTCATTAAATTGTCAACACACACACATACACACATTTAATTTATTTATATTCTTAATATAAGTCTCTGTATTATGATAAAGTAAAAGTAATTAATAGCATTATTAAAAAAAAAAGTTTAATTTAGTCTATACCAGAATGAAAGTAGAATGTAGAAAGTTCATCCTTGTACTGGCAAATATTCGATATGGAAACGGGTGAAAATTAACTTCTGTTCAAACATTGGATTAAACGGACGAATGGACAAAAAGGCCTCCGCGAGGTAGATATCGATCTTATGGAATCGATTGTAATTAATTTATTGCTTGTTAATACGTTCCCTCTGTTATTTTACGTCGTTGGAACTCAATATTTTAACGCGCTTTGTTAATTTTTTGCGTGTCGTCGCTCAGTAAAAAAGTTGCGGCACTCGGATAAATTGAAATGATATTGAAGCGTCATATTAACAAACTCTGCTTGCACATATTCTTCGCATTTTTTGATAAAATGTTTTCTGAAAAATGTATTTTCTCATTCAATATTTTAGAAGCCGCTTTTGAACTCAAAATTTTGAAGACTTAGTTATCAAATTTTATAACTTTGAAATTTTAAAAGAGCTGTCTCCAAACAAATTCAGAAAATGCGATATAAAGTTGATCTTATGAATCATTTTTGCCTGTAACTTACTCTCTAGAACTTTTAGAGTAAAAAATTTCACTCTGAAAGATGAAATCTCACTTTTAAAAATTGAAAATTGAGCTACTCAAGACTGGCTCAATTAATTTTCACTTTTTAAAGTAAGATTCCACTTCAAAGAATTTAAAGAGTACAGTTTCATTAATCTAACTGCATGGTTGACTATAGCTATTAATTAATCGAAGTGGAAGCATTTGTTGAGTCTCTAACAGTTTAACATTCACAGAATCTACTGCCTAAGTAGTAGCTTCTTCATATTTAATTATCAGTGACTGATACGATCAGAAATCGCTGGGGAAAATGTGTTTCGACACTAAAAACCGGCTTGGTCTCGCTCTTACGCGTCGACGTAGCTCTATTCTACAGCAAGCGCGATACGCTTCGTCGTCGCAAACGCGGCGTAAACGCGCAGCCTCCTGTGGCGCGGCAAAGGACTGGGGCTGCGATTACGCCACGGCCGACGATTGCGAACGGGGAATTTCGACGTGCCGGCCACGGCCACCTGCCGCCGACATTTACTTTGTGGAAATCTATCAACATGGTCCGAACAATCCTACGGCATCCGTTCGAACATCAAAGTGGACAACGTCCATAATCCCACCCAGCGATTCAAAGGATGCAAACATGCGCGCGCGTGTGGCCTACGACTGCCATCACCGACCGTCCGTGGCATATTCCGTGATAAAGGTACAGGGTGTCTTCGAACAAACGCGTTTTCTTCCGGTGATGTTCCGTTAATTGGAGGCAAACTCATCCGAGTGGACATTGCGACTTTGATCATTGAAGTTCATTTATACATTGAGAAAAATTTCTAGGTGAAAATTTTTAGTTAAATCAGAAGATTCTGATCGTATCAATTATAATTCTTATTTATCTCAATTAGAATTATAATAGACTCAACCAGAAAATTCTATTTTCAATCAGAATTGTAATTAAGCAATCATATTCTTTTCCCAGTATATATAACGTTTCCTTAGTTATATGTGTGTATAATACTTAATACATGAAAAAATCACTAAAAATATTGTGTCCTTTAACATTTATATCTTGTAACTAACAACGATAATAAAATAGGATATCTAATTGCAAATCGTCGAAACGATGTACAGTAAACTATTCGGAGGCATTAAAGTTGCAATATCTTCCAAGCGGTTCTTCCTATGTAATTGTCATGTAGTATCTATCGTTGAAAGAAAATACGATTATCACACTCTGTATACATGTATATGCATAGAAAGGAATATTATGTGATATAGTATTATCGTGAAACTCCCTCGATGTGAGTTACAAGATGCTTAACTATCGTCATTGGTCGCTGCGCAGCGGAATTAACAGTGAAATTCTTTTAAAATTATATAGGCTGTTGTTTTATTTATTACCCATGCACGCGATTATTTTGACTACTATTTATACGTAGCCAGAAATCTTACTAATCGTGCATAATCAATCTGAGCAGCAAAGTAAAACGTATCTATAAATATTTCTTCTAAATAATTTCTTTCTTAAATTAGATTTTTAATTTGATTTTAGGAGTTTATATAATAGTTATGAAAATCACAATGTTTCTTAAATAAATAATATAAGATAATATAAAATAAATTCTGAATCGGATCAATAATTTATTTCAATTGTTTTCTTCCAATAAAAATATTAAGTCGTGTACTTTGTAATATATTTTTTTTGTTTTTTTTTAAATAAAATTTTTATTTGATATTAATAGAAAATTTCATGTGATTTTACTTGTGTATTTTAATCTTCTTTCTCTTCTTACTCTTTCAAAGACAGAGCATTACTCTTCACGAGAATGCGCCTTCTTCCATTTCATGCTGTCATGACATGTCAGATTCCACATGGGGTCAGTGTCAATTTAACATTAACTTCGAAATGCAAGAACGGTCAAACGGTGCGACAAAGTTCTTCGGTGTATATACTTAAATTTACCGAAATCAGTGATCGACCCTGCCTCTGGCCATCTCCGGGGAAATGTTGGAGTCATGTCGCGTCTCTCGGATTGGACTTGAACAGCATCCAGCGAGGTGGAGAGAAAAGAATGAAAGAAGAAGAAGAAGAACAAGAAGAAGAAAAGAGGAAACAGAAAAAGAGGAACAGCTGGATGGGAGAAAGACGAAAACGGTCTCGCATCAAGCAAGTGCATCGCCGTTGTTGCGTTAGAAAAGAAGAGGATGTGCTGAAGAGAAAATAAAAGAAGAGGGGCCGGTAGTCGTTACGAGAAAATAGAGTGGCCTGGTGACACGTGGGAAATCCTGGCGCCATAGGTGCGCCGCCTATTTTGTTGCGAATTCGAGCATACGAGCTGAGACACGTGCTGGAACTATTCAAGTCGACGAATCAGGACGGTTCAGTATACGCAGTACTCGCCTACATGCAGATTAGTTCAGCAAAATTCACAGATGTTAAAAGTATATTGTTAATAAATAAATTATTTAAAAAAATTTGATGAAAGCGTATCAGGGATATAATTCTATTGCTATTTCTATAAAAATAATTAATCAATAAAGAAGTAAATCCAAGTAGAAGTACATCCAGCATCGATATGTAATAACTCAAATATTTGCTAACTATTTCTGCAAGATTGGAATACGAGCTCATGTTCGAGAAAATGGAAAGCATCCGTTGGCAAAAATACGACATCATTTTATTTACATTCGCGTTGGCAATCGCGTGCGAGAATCTATACGAATTTTATCACCGTTTGATCCATCGTAGGAGACGAGCTTGCTGCCCGGAAGGTATAGAATATTTCCCGTGCATTTTTCGTTGTGGACAATGGCCAAGTTGCCGACAGCAAGGAGCCGAAGTGACAAGAAGTGGCTGGAGAAGATATAAGAGCCAATAAACCCCCATATAGATATACAAGCTTTAAAAATATTTTTTAATTAAGAATAAATATTTTAATTTTTTTTTTAAAGAAGCTACGCGGTTTACGGGTTATCTCCGTGTCTTAATACATCGTCTTAATACATTAAATGTCTTAATATATTAAATGCCAACATGAACGTTGTAGTTCATTTCATCAAGACGAAAAAATGCATTTGAATGTGTCTGCGATGTGTATGTAGAACTCAGGTTCTTGAGTTTGCTAAACCCAAATGACGGTGCAGATCAGTCATTTCTGCGGAAGATACATGACGAGTTATATGTTCCCCATGTGTCGCTACCTTTTTCATAGCACTCATTCGTCGCCATACAGCATCACCACGGTGAAACGAATGTCCGGGACTTTATGGATGCCAATGCTGATATGAGGACCGGAAAGGAAATCTCGATGCTTGTGAAGATAAAACTTTATGAGCTAACATAACTGTATAAGATAACATTTAACATAAAGCTAGTTTTGTTAATCAATATATACATACACATATTTTATAATTAAAAAATTATAAAATTTTCCACATATTAATAAAATTTTAGAACTATAAACACTTACTATTCTTATTGATACAAATTTCACTTGATTATTGACTGAAATTATCCATAATTCTCAACTTAAACTGTATTTCCCAGGAACGACTTACTATAGTCATAATAAATTCTAAGAATCAAATAGACGTTAAAGTAATACATATTTTATCTCATTCAATCTTTTGCTTCGGGCTCTTATTACACACTTCACGTAAAACTATAATATTAGCGGTAGAATAGCACATTGTTGCACGCCGATCGTTAAACATTACGAGGTAACCCTTCTATAGGGATCGATCAAGCGTAAAGGTAGATGGATCGTGAAGGAGAGTGATAGAGAGCGAGAGAGAGAGAGAGAGAGAGGAGAGGAGAGGAGGGTAACTGTAGATCGATCGGCAAGCACGTCCGCTTAGAAATGCGATCGCGCAATTATTGCAGGCGAGCTCATATCGCCCATTTAGAATCCGGGTAACGAGTTAATATGCGCGCCAAACAATGGCGCGCGAAAATAGATTTACGAGGAGTACGAGGCGCACGTCGATTCACTAGGAAACGCATATAATTGTTTCACGGCTGAATGCCGGCGCATAATATTGCGCATTGTAACACGCCGAGCGGAATCGCGAAACGCTCGTGCGTTTACGTGCCCCGAATCGCGGCTGATAAATGCCGCGCGTACGAGGAATTCGTGCGTTTTATCACAAAACGTGACACCTGTTACGGCACGCGAGATACGAAAGCGATCGTGCAACGTTCTCGCGGGGTGCATCCCGATGTGTGTTTTCACGCGATTATTCCTCACGATATAGCGCGATCGTTCTCCCCCCTTCTCTCCCCCTCCCCCCCTGGATTTGGGAAAATTCATCCTCAAGCGTATCGCTAATCTTTTATCTCGCGCACAGAAGTACTATTTGCACGATGTAATTTTTCTTCTACTTTTGCACAATGTACGTTAATATAGATAAATAAATCGTCGAGATAAACATGCATTAACGAATATAAACACAATTTCTTGTTTTCTTTCGTTTTTATTTCTCATATTTACCTTCCTTTCTTCAACATCTTGCATTGTTTATTTTATTTATAATCTCTCTTTTTTCTCATTCTATTATTACACACACATACACTGTTCTAGTTTCCTATATTCTATATATCTACGTGCTGTTGTTTAACTTCCGAATAGCGAGTCGACTAGTAGCCATTTGCAATTCACATTAAAGCATTCATAACACATATTTTACATAATCAATAATAATAATTTAAGCAAGATCTCTATATGTAAATAGATCAAATATAAGTAATAAAGCGCCGAATATAAACGAGGCTGTAAATATTGGTGCCTAATAATATCTTTCGTAAATTTTAGATGTTTCAGTTACACACATAAACTACGCGCTGATTACTAGAAAAGCAATCATAAATTGAAATAATAATTAATAAATTACAGTATTTTTAAATGCTAATAGCATTATTATTAAATCGGCGATCAACTTAATTTATGAAATAATTATTAACAGTTTGATTGCAAATTCGACAATAATTGGCATGCAGTTTATATAACTGAAAAATCTATTTAAAATTTACGTAGAAATATTATTAGACATATAATATACAGAAATATTACTATAAGAAAAAAAAAACAATATCTAGCCCCAACCATGGCACTTTTTTATTTATTTTAAAATCAACTTTTTTGCTAAATTTTAATTGATATCACATTTCTATCATATGCAATAAGATTATATGTAATAATATAAAAGGGAAACGTGAATAAAATGTCACAAGCAATCAGAGCACAGTCGAGCGAGAAAATATTGCTATAGCTTCTTGGAGAAATAGAATGTTTCTATTTCTAGAACGAAAGACTACCTCCATTTTTTCCTGCTAAACACGTGCTGTACTCACGTATCGGCAGGTTGCTATTCTAGCCAAGAATTGCAGCAGCGATTTACGGAGCGCGACTGGCTTATGCGGAGGTGCACCGCATCGATCGGCGCGGCATGGCAGGCCGCGCCAAGTTCGAGTCAACTGAATTATGTTCCGTCTACGTCGATTTGCACGCCATCCCTGCATTAGCTATTGGCAACGGATCATAACTGCCTCCGGCTAGTTTGCCGTGCTCTGCGAATCGCTTCCGTTACACTTTCGTGAGAATTTATATCGGAAGTATGCCTGCGGAGAAGGGAAAAAGAGAACCTCCTAGCCGTCTGCATATCTCTCTTACTCCTAATCCTTAATCTTTTCGCGACCATTCGCCGATGGTAATTGGAGTAATCGCGCGCAATTGGGAGATGTTCCAATTTCGCGGCCGTAAAAACAATGCACGCCGTGTCTCGATCGCGGAACGGCGACGGTTTCGCATTCGCCTGGCTGCTCGAAAAATAAGTTCCACTTCGTTTGTATTGGAAAATCGATATGACGCCGGTAAATGTATTCCCCTGTCTCTTCATTCGAGCGAAGCTCGCGGACGATAAACGATAAACAGTGTGTGAGACGAGTATAACAATGTTCTTCATGTAGCACGATACGATCGATAAGATGAAATGAGCAACGATGCGGTACGTTAGACTTTAATTGAGCGATTGTTCACATAAGCGTTCAGTTATTGGATATGTGATATAAGTAAGAAGAGAGAAATTGTAGTTGCAGATTTACGTGAAACTTATGTTATCGCTCAAAATAAAGATTTGATATTCGAATAATGGATTATTTAACAACAACAATAAGAACCAAACCAGGCCAATGAGAAAACAGCACGGTTAGCAATGCACAAATAATAATGGAAAAAATTTTTATTAATGGAATCATCATGATGTCATTCATGTCAATTCAATTCTCTTTAGAATCCTCCTCAACAATTCATTATAGAATTCGTGTATTCATTCTCAGTACATCAAAATTGAGTCTAGAATTATTCAATCTTTATAGGGTACTTATCATAGAACATGTCAGAATCAATTCCGATCGAAATTATTCCATTTTTGCTAGAAGACAATAGAAACCTATGGAATAATTGAATAATTCTGATCGAAATGAATTCATCTCCTCCCCCCTCTCTTTCTCTAAAAATTAATGTTACACGGAGAGAGTGATTTTGCTAAAATATCTAAAACTTTAGTTAGATACAGATCTGAAAATAATTTTGTTGGACATAAAAATAATTACATGGAAATATCAAGCTTGATGAACAATGCTGCGAAAAGTTTTAACATTACAGCAATCAGCTTGAGCGTCCTACATAATTATTTTGATGGTTCAACAAAGTTATTTTCAGATCTGTATCTAACTAAATTTTTAAACACACACACTTCAGCAAAACCGTCCTTTCCGTGTACTCTATTAAAAATATTGATATTCCGAGAAAAAGCTAAGTTAGCATAAAGTATCTTTATTATCTGATAATAAGAAAAACTGACGGATTGATTTGTACATATTATTCTCATTTTTTAGAAGTAAAAAGTTTAACTAAAATGATTATTGAATTGCCCCACCCGATATTCTAAAACGATGGTCGAATGAACATCCACAAATTGCTGATCTGTCGACAAATGACGCGCGCCTGTAAACGCCAGGCAAGACGGATCGATGAGCAGAAACAGCAAGGCGAGTGTAAGACGAGCAAACGGCGTAGTCCTAACGTGTACATAGATGTGTTTGCGAGCAAATATAGTGGAGCACCTGCAAAATTGAGCGCGAGCAGGATGTGCATACAACATCCGACGCGGCCTGCAGATACTGCATCTGAAATTTAAACCGCCTCATTTATTTTCGGTCCCTTTTCCTCCCGCCGTCGCGTTTCCACGATTCGCGTTTCCCCTGGTATTGTTTGATGTAAAGTACTGTGCAGAGCGAATCCCAAATGCTACATGTAGGGAAATTTTTTGAGTACTTGGAATACACTCCGAGAGAGATGGACGTCAGTGAGGGTTGATAATATAAAAGTACATTTGAATTGGAGATATTATGTGCAGTGAAATATTAGTTTTTATTTATCGTCTCGACTTTTCGCGGAACTATGTTACTGTAATTACATTAATTATGTATTGTGTACTCGTGTAATAGATGCTTTTATTACAAATGTAGATAATTTGATTTAACGTAATTCGATCTCTGTATCAATTAATCAAACTTAGTTAATATTTTTCATTTTATATATATATATATATACATATATATATGTGTGTGTGTGTGTGTGTGTGTGTGTGTGTGTGTGGCTAGTCATTAATAACAAGTCATTAACTCTTCCGGGATCGTTATAACACAATTTGTGTGACGCATTCCTCCCGCAACAGAGGTATTTCACCAATAAAACCATAATTGGACACGAAGTATCGTATTAGTTTGTTTATCATTATAATTTCGAAATACGAGAAAACTTTTTAATGAAAATATTTCCAACTGTCTCGTTAATTTTTAATTAAAATATTTAATATTATGCTATATTTAAAAAAAAAAGACAGTTAAACAGTTAAAAATTGTAGAGGATGCATAGTTCACGAACAATCACGCACGCGTTCCTGCGGTTCCTTCTTCGATGTTGCGCAATTCCGCCGCCACGATCGCGAAATACGCGTGTCCCGCTGTAATTCCGAGGAACGTCGTAACAAAGCGTACGTGGTAAATCGGCATGGAAACGTTCGCGTCGTTCTAAATTATGCCCATCGACCACGGGGCCCCATAAAGATTGACAGTGACCGACCGCAAGCGTTCATCGAAAGTGCTCGGTCGATCTTCTCTACAACGTCGTCATCTTTTCAAAATGGAATTCTGGTATGGCGGGACGAAGTTATAGTAAATCGAAATTCTACGCAGTGCTGAAGAGCAACGAATACAACCGATAGCTATTGAAAAGAGATTTTCCAAACTTGTAAATATAAAACAAATAATAATCTCTATTATTTTCCTACGTAGAAACACATATGGGAAGAATGGTTTTGTTGAAATGTGTACAAATTTAACTGAATACAGATTCGAAAATTAATTAATAATTTTGTTTGGATCATTAAAATAATTATATAAGACGTTCAAGCTGGTTGCTAGAATATCAAAAATTTTTTCGCAGCATTGTCATTTAACGCTTAAGAATTCTACATAATTATTCTGATGATTCAATAAAATTATTTTCATATCTGTATTCAATTAAACTTTTAGATATTTTAGCAAAACTGTTTTTTCCGTATATCGAGAAATTATATTTCAAAGCTTCGTGATCTGTATAGATTATGCCACGATGAATTGTAATATGATTATTATGATTATAATCAGTGACGCTGCTAAAGCATGTCATTGTCACTGGCAGAAAAAACACGCCGTGCGCTTTATATTTGCGTAAAACGCGATACTCTCGCAAAAAAGGACGCTTATGAGCACGTGTACAAAATTGAGAAAAGGGTACCCAAGAGTATGGTACGTCGAGCCTTTATAGATTTCTTAATAGGAGCGGCTTCATGAAAAAGCGGTAATGTTGGTATTGATCCCCTGTGAATAAAAAGGTTCTACTATTACATAGTCACTGGTGTACTTATTAATCCTTGCACATGCTCTAGGATTAAAATTTAATTATATATGAACGATGAAAAGATCTTTTTTTTATTATGCTCGAAAATATTTGGAATAAAATAACAAAGCGCTACTTGAGAGTATTAATATTAGAAATTCGATACAGTTTTATATTATATATTATGTACTATGTATGTAATAAATAAATTATTACGTTAAATATAACAAATTAATTATTTACATGTAGATAATTATGACATAATCGTATATACAATAGATTTAAGTTAAAAGTTAAAAATTGCTACATTTTCTTTTTTACAGTTCTTTGAATTCTAAAGGAATGTTGATTATAAGCTTGAAAAAAACATCTTTAATCTCGTTATAATATTAACGAAGAAAATAAAAACGAAGGAAATGAGCTTTTCAATTTGTTTGTACTTTAACTGCATTTTAATACCTAAATACAAGTACAAATTCTTGTTTTTTATTGGATTTAAATTTGAACTTTTATTAACTCTTATGTTAGCGCTTAACTCCCCAAGCAATTAATCTTAAAAAGCACGAGACAGATTAAATTTAAGATTTATGAAGATTATTAATTCTTATCTTTTTATTTGTAACTGTTACATTAATGTTTATTAATTTAATATATTTCAGAAAAATTCTTATCTGTTTAATATAAATTTTACATATAGGATTTACATATGCAAAATCGGAAGTTACTTACGGAAGTTGCTTACGCTGTAAATTAATTCCTTCTTTCCTTTCTTTTTTTCTTTTTCTGTCTTCTGTGTTTTTCTCTTCTGTCTTTCTATTTTTAGAATTTAAAATTCTTATCCACTTAAAGAAGCATTATGTACGGAAGCGCACCAGCATATAACGTATTGAAAATTCTTTGTGACACTAAGCATCATTATTTCGTTTCGACAGTGCAACTCTGCCGGGACCAGTTGTGTCCGTTTCATCTGTTGTTTCCAGTAGTCGATTGTGGTATGTAGCACTTTTGTTAATGCCGTGAAAAGCGAGAATCGAGCGATACAAGGCATTCTCAAGATAGTGTAATTGCCGGCGCGTACAGAATCTTGTAAGGCATGCGCCGTTCACTCGAATGACAGTGCTCGATCACTGTCATGCGGATGCTGGAATACCGCCGCGGTAAGAAGAGGCTCTTTAGAGGACGAGAAAAAGAAGGAGAAGACGAGAAAAAGGAAGAGAGGCCGAGGACTCGGAAAGTCAACGACGTCAGAATCGATCATTGCTTGCGTGCGAGAATAACGCTGATGGGGATAATAACGCTGATTTTCCTCCCCTCCAAAGTAATTATATTACATTAATCGCGACTAATTATATATATTATAATATCAATTGATTAATGACTTGTCTCAGCTGAAAATTAATATTTCCTTTGCGTTCTAATAATATACCGTGGATTTTTATCATATATGCAGTGATTAAATAATAACAAATGATAAGAAGGAGTATATGGCAGTTCTTAAATAAAAAGTTTCTATATTTTCTGAATTATTTTTAAAATAAAATTATCTTTGTCACCACTTTAATATCAAATATAAAAAATTGGTTACATTATAATATATTTTTAAAAGTATAAAAATATAAAACGAACAGATATTAAAAAATACTCTCACATATATATATATATATATATATATATATATATATATATATTGTGTGTGTGTATGTGTGTAGCAAAATTACCATTTCTTATTTCACTAAACCCCATAACTCAGAAACGATTGACATAAAATTTTCTCAACAGAAGCAGGTATATTTCAGAATACAAAGAAGAAATAGTCCATATTTATCAATTTATAAGAAACGAGTTCAAAAAGATATAATTGCCTATTCATTTTTGTCGGCAATGTGCGGCAAAATGCATTGAAAATGTAACTTTGCTGTTAAATTTTTCCTGAATAACAAGAAAATATCATCCCTGGCGCTGGAAGATCCTTTTAAGCCTGCTACTCCTCGGGCAAACAAAGTTTACAAACGAACGAAAATTCGATTTAGAGTCCCATACATCATACAGCGTTCTCCACACCTCCTCACCCCCTTATTCTTCTGCTGCGCCATCGTTCCACCTAGGAAATTCACGGCATGGCCCCGAATCTCGACGACAGACAACGGATATCTAATTTTTCTGTTTCGTAAAGTTTCAAGCGAGCGCCGATCGTCGCGACATTCCGCAAATTCCTCGCGAATTCGCCGCACTGAAAGTCGTGCGAGCCGTTCGTTTCTGCGTTTCCGCCAGAAGATTCTGACAAATCACGTTTCGGGAAAGTCATTTTACAGAATGCCGAGGAATGCCGTTTGTTTCGCGTTGTCCACGAAGCAAATAAATCATCAAAATTCTAGACGAATATATTTGCAATACATATACAGATTGAAAAAGAGAGGCATATATTGTAAAATATTACAAATAAATATTTTTGTGTGTATGAATGGAAATTTTACTGATTGATTCACGTCGTTTTAATTTTTTTTTTTTTTTGGTTTTTAATTGTAAATAATTTTCGTCATATATCATGTGATTCACACACAAAACACATGCTGTAGGACATCTCAAATTATACATACATTTAGAATAATACGTGTAAAAACGTGTAACAAGATCTCTCATGTTACATTACCACAAATGCGACATGTGTGCGAAAGTTAATCCTGCGAGCTCTTTTGGTAGCAAGCATCGCTTTAATATTCAAACATGGTACGATTTGCGTTTAGACAAGTTTACGTACGTATGCAATTGTAAAAGAAATATGCTTTAAACGTAATTTATCTCATATAAAAAATTATTAATATTTTACAGCACAAAGGCACATGAAACCTTCTTTCATAATTACTTGTACGCGGCCTTTACGCTTATTGAGGTTTAACCGTGAACCGGTTGAGCCTGTTGTCCATTTTTTATCACTTATACCTGATACACAACCGGATTGCAGCACGCGATGGCGTTCTCCCTAACATTCTTCTTTCACGCCTTTCAATCTCCGTATTCTCCGCGATCTCCCTAATCTACTTTAAAAATAAAAATCGCTATTTCGTCACGTAGATTGTTTTGATCTTCGCATTATCAATTTTAAATCACTTTAAATAATTAATAATTCATATCAGAATTTTATTTGTACAAATTTATGTGCTATGCAATTATGTAAAAAATATTTAAATAATAAAAAATAGATATGAATATATATGTATAATAAAAGATGTAATAAATTACACAATATTAAAATATTACAGAATATATTGCAGTATTATTATATAAAATTATAAATACAATCTATCTTAAAATCTAACGCAAATTATAGATTTCAAAAGTTCCAACATTAAAAAATTTCATGGTTTCATCATTATTGATAGAAAAGTATTCGTTTTTTTTTCTTATCGATTTCTTTTAAGACAATAATATTTGATACAAATGTATTGATGTCAACCAGTTTAAAAAGATCCTGTTAAAATTGACTCTATTTTGATTGTTAACCGAACCAGAACCAACTCAAATTAGAATTTGCAAACTTCAAACGGTGTGTACGAGCTTTTGACAATTTCGATTTAATATATTTTTCCTTCAATACCCACGTCGACAAGATGAAAGCAATTTCGATAACAGAGCTAATCACAAAGCTCTTTTCAATTATGTTAACATATACGTCGTCGCCAGGATCAAAAGCGATGCAGGAGGCCAATAACCGATCACTTCGTGAAGTATTAATTTTGTAAGGGAACGTTTGTCTCCGACCCTAAACTAAATTAATTACCATTTTGAAAAAGTTGTTTTTTGATATAATACAATTTCAAATCTCGTTAGTTGCAATAATCTCACAATTCATTATAAATAAATATGTATATATGTATAATATATCTTTTAACATTTAAATATGTATATATGTATAATATCTTCACATAAATACAAATATAAATTTATAATAATAAAATGTCATACACACAAACATTCAGTACCATATATTTTTTAAAATCCAAAGTATTTGATAATATCTGGAAGCATCGACTTACTCTCGTTCATGCATTTCGATCGTATAAGATGTGTACCGGCATGTCCCCTTCCACTTTTTTCCATTTATCTTTCCCTCTCTTACTTTAACTGATGCATTAATTATCGTGAAACGCATCGTGTAAGTATAGCAATGGCGGAGAAACTGGAGAGGTGGTCTTCTAATGGTGTGAAAGGATGCAAAGAGCGGCGCGACCCTCCAAAGGGAACGGGTACACGCGGGTATGATAAGAACTGTACACGTCAAACCACGATCACTAATAGTACACCTCCGGTCGAAGATAATTATCGGGCCAGTCGCGAGGCTACTCGAGCCGGTGCAGTGGCGCACGAAGGTGTGGTTGTCGAGGATCGTCTTTATACCGATGCCGTCGCCGACGACGCCCCTCCTTTTATGCAGCAAGTTGGAACACGTCGGTGTTCGCTATTTAATTTATTAACGCAAATTGACTCTCTTATTTTATTTTCCGATAATTTTTAGCAATACACATACACACACACACACATCACGCTGAGGTGTAATAGTCATGCAAATGATTGCCTTGCTCTTGGAATTCAACATCTTACTGACGGCTTGACCTTTATAGTTCTGGTTAATACGCTTTTATGTTCTTTTGTCTAAGACAGGCCTATCTAATTTTAGCTCCGGAGTTAAAACGTAAAGCCATCGACGCAAAAAATTCAATGTGAGTAATTTTGGAGACTATAAAGTACAGAAAGACTATAAAGATAACAGACGTTGCTCAAATACGTATCGACATTTTACAGTCCCCTGTAAATCTTAATCACATTGATTTTTTTTTGTGTCGACAGCTTTGCATTTTAACTCGGCGGAACTAAAATTGGACAGGCCTGATCTAAGGTAAGAAATATGCTTCCAAAGTTTTTTTCTTAGGAGCAAAAGGACGAAGTAATATTTTCCGAAAGGACGAAAATATTCGGTGTCGTCGTCATAATTTATAACAAGGTAATCCCTACAGTCCTATCTCGAATTCTGTGTCAAAAGGACACGAGGGCACTTGAGTATTCATGCAACATCAAAAAAAGAGGATTACGAATAAAAGTTTAGTTTCACGTTACCGCGCGTCCGCGTAACACGAATATAAATTTGCATTATATAACATAATCTCCAAGATTATAGTATGTAAAAAATTATTTCCATCACCTCTCCTCTCCTCTTGTGATTAATAGAAAAAGGACTTTCTGTGAGAGACTCTCAGCATGAGAAAACGGCGTCTACAGTCGCGCGTTGTTTTATACAAAAAACTAAGAGAGGGATAATAAAAGTGGAGCGGCGTGAAATAAAACATAGCATTGAATAAACGGCGGAATACGCTGCTTTCATGTCGGCCATTATTCGTTCAGCGCGCATCCTTTTTCAGCGTTGTAGCCATTAAAGTATGTAGCTGTTTTAAGATTTAGAACGAGCGCGATGTCCTCGTTCGTTCTTAAGCGAACTTGCGTTTCTGTCAATGAAAATTTCATCTCACCACAGGAATTGCCGTCTGTAGCTTTACGATTCCCGCGAGCAAGTTACATTGAGCGAAGCGATAAAACGGTTGAATTAAAAAACTGATTTGGAAAAGATAGCCGCACTCTCACCATGAAAGCGTAAGTCCTCGAAGCAATTACAACCGCCATGGCTTAAGAAGCGAATGCGCGCTCTGAAATTTTGTATTACTAAAAGATACTCGCTGTTGCGCGATATTTCCGCGATAAGATCCTAAAGGAGACGAGGCTGTTGCTCAAATCTCATTAGCACGATCTCAAACCCTGCTCAGCGTGTCAATTCTGCGTAATTTATTTCCTTGAATTTCTCCTTCTCGATGTGATCCTTGTATACTTAAAACATGAAACTACAAAAAATAATACTTTATTTAACATTTTTTTTATCAATCAACATCGAGAATAAAATCATTATATTTATTTCATTATTAGAAAAATATAAGTAATTATATTTAATATAATTTTGTGGTCGTAGAATACTCATAAAATTAAATCTTTTTACTTAAAATTAGTTCTAAAAAGAACTAAATTCAAAGTTGATCTTTTTGAGAAAAATAGTCGCAGAACGATGTTTAAAAAATGTATGAAAGCTTAAAACCTCAACTTTTTCGAATGTTTCGAATCTCGTGTCTTTGCAGCGCCTTCACTAAAAACGGCATTAATTTAAAATAAACTTTGACGTATATAGAGAAAACATTTTTTCTGCAATTTTTTTCAATTAATTGTATCATATAATACATATGCTTTTTTAATCATTACGCTATGATTTTTTCAGTGCATTATGATGATTGAAAATGAGTAGTATATTTTCATATCTTTTTTTTAAAAACCTGTTTCTGCCATTACACCGGGTATTCTGTCGCAATAATTCTTCAAGCTATCTGTGAAATTCTGTAAGGTATCTTCTTGGCATTAAAAAAAAAACTAGAAAAATTTTCGAATATAAAGATTTTATTTCTTTAAATTTACTATGTGCGTAATTATAGTGACTGACCCAGCATTCGTTATTCAACAATGTATTCGCGACGATTCGTTATAATTTCGTGAAATTTAAAATTTTAACTGTCGTGAAGTTATCACGGTATATTATTGTCGAATGGCAAATGTATGATGTGCATTCGCAACAATTACACGCATAATAGAAAAATAAAATTTTTATATCGAAAGTGCTTCCATCTTTTCAAATACTAAGAAGATACCTCACAAAAGTGCAGCTCAAATTATTGCGGCATACTAGCGAATACAGGTTTAAAAAAAAACGATTTCAGAATGTATTACTCACTTTAAATCATAACTCAATAAAAAAAATTGTAGTATAATAATTAAAAAAAATATTTTAAGGGGAAAACAAATATTATATTTAATAATGCAATTGAAGGAATTTGTTCTCTTTGTATATGTTATCAAAGTTTATTGATTCTTCAATTTTTTAAGATTTACTTTAAGTTAATTATTATAGTAAAATAATATTTATAGTAAAATAACTGCAGAGATATTTTCAGTATTAATTTTAAGTTATGCTTTAATTTTCTTAAATAGTGTAGTTAATTTAAAATAAACGATATTTAACATTTTCGATAAAAACTACATGGCACACTTATAGGTAAAAGAACGTGTGTTTTAAATTCAAGAAAATTAATATAATTCTTTTATTATTAAATCCCGCCTATATATTTCTTGTTTCAATAATGATGTAGGTAGGTTAGGCCATCCCAAGCTCTTTGTATTGTAAAGTGTTTCACATTTGTGCGGAAGTCAAGAAATTATCTAATCTAAGATGAATGCAGTTCAATGCCCTTAAAAAGATACAGCGTAACAGCAATATTGTTCGCGAGAATGGTGCGAGTATTAATTATGACGATCATTATAATACGTTATTAATAGACATATCAAGTTGTTACTGTTGAGATATATTATCCGCTGCTCAGCGAATCCGCGATAGCGAGTTTTACCGCCGGAACTAATTTTCGAGCAATTAATGTTACCGTTACCCCTGGTGTAATGCATACTTTAGTAAGGCGCGACACGTGTTTGCTGTTGTTCGTAAATGCTACTCCGGGTTGATTCTGTGAGAACGCGCGCACATGACACGTGTTGTTACCGTTGTTTTCGTCGGTACATGAGCGAAGGGGAGGGTTGTTTGCAAAGTACATTTCTCTGTTAATTGCAGACGCGATGTCTTTGCAAGATTCACGATACTTGATTCCCTCTTCCCACCCCAACATGTAACAGGAAAATGGTATTCCAAAATAACCTTCTGTCACTAAGAAAATTTAAATTCTATCTAAACATCCATTTTTTTAAATAAAAATGCATTAAGAACGTATGAAATGCATGGTCTCTATAAAAAGTGGCAGAAATTGGAAATTTATACTTTCCACATAAAAATGAATGCTGTGTATATGTGTGTGAGTGTACAGATAGAAATTCAGCAACATTAATATTTTACAATACAATTTTATGAAATTTTATCAAATAAAAATTTTCCTATTTTATTTTAATTATTTTTTTTAATATTCTATTTAATACTCAAAAAAGATCCAATTAAAGATACTACTTTGATAATGTTTTAATCATTTCTTTAAGTGCCTATTACATTCGACAGATTGGCGTGAAAAATAATTATTCATTCATTCTCTAAGGATGATATTTTAGTTAAAGATTACGACATCTCGTTTTCTATTCATCCTTTCTCATGTCGATCTAACGGCCGTAAAACATAATACATTTGACATATAACGACGAAGAATCGTTTTATCGCGCACGGCGTTATTCGGCGATTAAATATAACATTAAATCACTTCCGCTCGATTAGGAAACGCAGGGAAATTCATTTCGCGACGAGAATGCGCAATTTATGCGATAACGAACGACCAAACGATTAATGTAGTCTATCGGGATTCCTTTTTGACATCGCACCGAACATAAAGTAACTCCGATGGTTTGCGTTCCTTTTACTCGATTGTTGTCAGAGTAAAAGGAATTGAATTTTCGGATAATATTCATTCACTGCCGATAACGACATTAAAGTGTCGCGAGATAACGACGTTGCCATACAAACTGCCTCACCATGCGAATAAGAAAGCGGAAGTCACCGAGAGCATCCATTTTCTCGATTCCGCGCTTTCTTTCTAGATGTTTCGCTGATTAAAAGAATACGCGAGATGCGTTACTGCTCAAGCTTTTAATGACGGAACATTATAAACCATGATCAATTAGTCACACGATCGGAAAATATAAAATATAAAATATAAATATACTTTTATAATATATTAACGTTACGATGATAAGATTATGTAATACGTCACAGCTATAACAAATACTTGTATCACAAAATATGTTATTTTCCATATTACTTGATGCTATGAGACTACAAATCGATTCCATTTTATACAATATTGCCACACGATATTGCCATTATTCAATCTTCAGCGACTAGTCAGTACTCTCGCGCGATGCAAGATGCGAACAAAGGCCAACGTCGGTCTGACTAGTTTAAATTGTACATGAATAAATCCTCCATCAGGAGGGCATGCTAATCTCGCGCAACAAAAGCTCCTGGGTGTTCCGGAAGCTGTACCAGTCCGTCTACGTGACCATCTACATAACACGCGGCTGCTCGAATCCGCTCGCGTTCAAAGTTCATTTCGTTTCGAGTGCGCGGGGACCTCTCGTCGTAAAACTCTCGCGAGAGCCACCGAGAGAAAGCGAACGATGGAGAGAAAGAGAGATGGACGTCGTCATGTCACAGCCGTGAAAAGTTTCGAAATATTAGTTCCGTAGGCAAACGCCGGAAGTTGGAAACTGCCTGGAATTGACTATGTTATCGGCGAGCGGTGGTGACGAACGAATGGTAATTCTGTTTTCGTAACAGCGTTGATCAAAGCGTCACGATCAAACGGACTTCTGTAATATGGTGCCTGTCCTAATCGCGCGGCTTAATCGAGAAGCGAGCGCGAGCTTGCGAGCCCGGTTAGGTTCTGCGATAGATAGAATGTATACCACTTGCCTGGCAAGTAAATTCGCTGGCTTGCGCTGCTTTAAAATTGTAATGTATTGTAATGCGGTATCTCAAACTCTTTCCTCTTTATTTCAGACAAGTGTCAAAGCTCGGTGAATATCTAGCAACGATGCAACATTTCCGTGATGTATCGACAATGTGACGACAATAAATGAAGTATAATACGAAAGAACTTATTGGAAATATAAATGAGATATTAACAATAAATGTTAATCTGATCAGCTTTTCAAAAAGTTATTTTAAATATTGAAAAATGTTAATGTTAATAACGTCAAACTATAAATAAATAGATAAATAACAATGTAAAAATTTAATTTTTAAAAATAAAAAGAACCTCTACACGAGGATGTTAAAAATTGACAATAACTTTTATTATAAATCAAAATTATGTAATATAAAAAGAGTATAAATGCCAACGATAGATTTTACTATGAATTAAAACTACATTCGTCTATTGCTAGTTTAGTCTAGTTTAATAATGTGATATAAAACATATGAATGTTTTCCTTTATTGGGCTATCCTCAGTATTTGAAATTATTATTGAGTATACATACAATATTTTATTGTGAATAAACATAAATATGTAAATGTAAAAAAGCATCAAATAAAATGTAAAACACGTTAGATTTAATCAGATTAAACCTTTACGTGTCAGATTTAATATTAATTTGTATTATATTACGAATTGGAATTTTTTAATCCAAATAAGCAGGAAATGATTTTGTCCTGTCTTTCAATTGAGAATTATTGAAATGATAAAATAATTTAATTAGCGGTTTCCTACAAGCCTTTTTAAGCATTCTTGAGGATTTACTCAGCGGAACACACGCCAAATCCGTTTGCGGTTCGCAATCGAATCCCGAGATCGGATTTACCTGGAATCGTTTCCGGAGTAGCAATGAGTACGTAACGGAGCCGGATGATATGACTAATTAGGCAAAAGCGAGTCATCTTCGTTCACACGAAAATTATTCAACCGACTTAAGATTCCGAGAGATGTCAACAGTGGTCGCTCAATATAAAATTGTGAAATAATCATTATCTTTCCTTTTCAGTAATTAAAGAAACTGTGCACTTTCTACAATAATTGCTGAAAAAGAAATGATTGCAATTTTGATATTTAACTCTAATTTATTGTTATTTTCGGTGCTTAACTGTATATCTTCAATTATAAATATAATTATTATTACTAACATTATATAACAGTAGATAATAATTATAAAAATGAAGTTTTTAATCATAATTATTTTTCTATGCAATTATTGTCATAAATATCAAACACTTTCCTCTCAATATTCATCTGAATTATATTGAGAATTGAAAATGTGAATAAGAAAATGTGAATAAAGTCTACTTAGTTTGCTCGTGATAATTTTGAAAAATAATCGTTTTTATTTCTGAATAATAAATCAGTATACGTGCAATGTTTGAATGCGCGAAAAATATAATTGAAAAAATAGATCCCATTTTTAAGGGCAAAGTCAGATAAGCGAGGAGACACTCGTGTGAATGCGTGTGCGCCATGCGTGAAGATAGAGAAAGGCACACATAGCATCGCTTAAATCCCCTTTCTAGGCTTCGGAAACCTCCGCGGCAAGTGCATTTTGTTGTGCGCCCAGAAATCTGTTATTCAATTTGAAATGGCTTTATCGTGCGTCTGAAACCAACCCCAGATTTCGCATTGATGCCAAACTACATGGACTATGAAATCCGTCCTCCGCACACGCTGAGCACGCACAGACGTGCATCCGTACGCACACAGACGCGCGCGTAGGCGCTTTCCTCCGCGTTTCTCTCTACTAGCAGACTACCAACAATAATGGTGAGACTGAGTGCTCGAAACTTTCAACGACACTTCCAGCGTTTTCCTTCGAGTGTACGGCGGGATAGAAAAGGCTACGATCAGAAAGTAAAATACATCGCATCCGCAGAAAATAAATATAATCCGAGAACGTGTTGAAGCATAATACACGGGAAAATATAAGCTTTTGGAAAATCATGTAATTATTCAATGTATGTATTAAAAAATTCAGTTTCATCACAACGTAATTACATCATTATTATATTGTATGCATAAATTAATCATTTCGTTAATATTAAATAGTATAACTGACATCTATATTAAATTATTTATCACGTTTTTTTCTGAAATTGTTAATACCATAATTCTGTATTTGCGTATTTCGTATATATAATTTAGAATAAATTATTAAATAATACCTTTGAATGTTACATTGGAGAGTTTAATTTATACCGCAAATGAGAGACCATTATTATAGTATGTAAAATTATTATTTATACATATTTTATATACAGGGTAGGAAAAGACTTATTACAAGACTTATTTCAGACGGGAAGTGATTTCTTGAACAAAAGTAAATTAAAAGTACGGAATAAGATACAGTTTGTAAAAAGATACTGTATAATCATCATGTTTATATATATAACGACATTCATACGACTTTACGAACAACAGCGATTATAAAAAAAGAAAGAAAAAATTTTTAAAATTAAAGAAACTATGATAAATGTTATTTATTTTATCAAGAGAAATACTCACAACAAAGTCTCGGACGAAAAAAAATTTATTCTGCACTTTAACTTATTTTTGTAGAAATAAATTACTTTGTAGAAAGAAATCTTCGTACAGTTGTACTATAGGTTTGGTTCTAATTTTATTATTACTATAGGTTTATTTCCACTTTTTACCAGTAAAACACTTCAAGCCAAAAGTAAAATATTTTTTTATGAGATGGAATTATGAGATGAAATAAACTGTGTATATGTATTTATGTGGAGTAAAAACATATTTATTTACATAGAGTAAAAAATCAGTAGTATATTTAATGAATCAGAGTAATGAAATATTCACAAAAAAAAGAATTCTATATCCATTATTCACAATTAGTAACTGTAATCATTATTAATCACGAAGAAAACTCCGGAGTAAAATTTGATAATTTTCTCGGTACGAGATACAGGAGCTCGAAATATATATTGACAGTATCGATAATCTAATATTATTTATGTTTGGCTTTTACAAACACGTTTTTAAACTTTATAGAGAATCTAGCGGCGTTGGCAAATGATTTTCGACAAAATTGTCATTTGCCACGTTTGTCATATGCAGACCTGTCAATTGCTAGCACTCCTGTACACTCAGTATGACAGCTACTTGCAAAAACTGCGTACACCTGATAGATACACACCGCGACACACTTTTGGATACTAGATATGGGACGTTCGTAAAAAGTATTTGCGAAACAATCTCGTGAGGGATTCATGCGCATTCACAGGATAACGAAGCATACAAAACGGTACATATCCATCTATATATGTCGTATACGACATCCGATAACATTCGTGCAAGCAAGCGCATGCAGAAAGCACGAAGTCCGTAACGCTCTCGATAAGAGCGCGGTAATACTGCATTTTTACATCTTGCCGAACAAGAAATAAAAAGAAAGGGAAAAAAGGAGGGGGAAAAGGATAAGAACAAAAGGAAGAAATCCGCAGTTATTCCGGTCTCGGATATCTTGCCTCGTATCTACTAATCCGAATATGCATGAAATTAGCGGTACGAGGTGAGATCGTAAAACGTTAACCCATTTTCATCCTATCGATCCACCTTTCGGGTCGAGTTGGGCTCACGTGCAAGAAGGAGAGAGAAAGAGTGGGAGAGAGTGTGTGAGAGGGCAGAGGAGAGGGAAACAACCAGAGAATTATGCCAGACCAGTCATTAAACGAATGTTTAAAAGTATTTAGATTGGTGTCTGCCAATTAGCGAAAGCGCAAAGTCAAAATGATGCATCCGATTCCGTCGAATATGCTGTTCGGATCAGGTTTAGCTAATCCGCTATGTTATTATAAAAAAAAGACAACACAAAAAAATTTCTTTAATGCGTAATATGAAGTACTTCATTAGCATCGGGAGGTGCAATAGCAGACTTGGCGCTGATTCTAATTCTTTTTTATGAGAAGTCGTGAAGAAACTTTCAAATGGTTCGCGGATATCTAATGAAGTGAAATAAGGAGATTTTTAAGTACGAAAACGAAATTTAATTGCATCAATTTTACATGACAAAATCAAATCCGAACATTAACACGCAATTCCTTCCTTCTTTTTCCTACAGAAATCGCATTGTTTAATTACAAATAATAGTAAGTAAACAATAGTATCAATACAGCACAAAACCTTGTAGTAACATTGCTGCAACATTACTTGCAATTAAAACTCTTGAAATAATAATTAAGAATTAAATAAAGAAAGCATAAGAGAAAGTAAGAGAGAGAGAGAGAGAGAGAAAGAGAGAGAAAAAGAGTCAACACAGTTATTTGTGCGTAAATTAATGTTTATCACAGTGTATGTATTGCAAATAATGTGTTTTAAATAAAAGTATTTCAAACATTTGCACCCTCAGCTCTATGGATATCGACTTATATCTCATACAGCACAGATCATTCCTATACATTACAACGTTCCAACAATATTGCAATAACATTGAAAATGTTGCTGCAAGCTTCTGTGCTGTATGAAATATAAAATGCACCAATGACAGAAATTTATCATTGTCAAACAATTGTGTCTTTATTTATTAATGTTCAATGGAAATGGATTAGAATCGCAGGCGCAGGTCCTATATATGTTAGCTTCACACCTATAAACGTATGTGTATATGTGTTAGCCGCAGGCACGTATACATGCAATCGCATAGAATAGGACACGCGCGCGGGCGCAGGTCGCGCAGTCGAGATTCAGGTTGGGCGGAAAGGCAGAGGTGGATTCACCTCCTGCAGGTTTGCAGGTACGTACACGTAGTAGGTATACGCGCACTCGATTGGCGTCGGCCGGCGTCCCGGGAGGGGCGCGACGCAAGCCAAGAACGAACGTTGATACTAAACCGCGGCCCGAGCTGCTCCGAACGACAGTCCAACGAGCGTGTGTTCCGAGGCCGGATCACGGTGGTCCATCCGAGCGGCTCGGACGCGCTAACCGATTCCGTTTTTCGATCGTTACCGCGTTTGCCGCGTTACGTCACTCCATGAACACGCTCGAGGGATATTGTAGCGGAAGGAAATCGTGATCCGACGAATTTATTCAAGGATCTTTACAGTTGACAAATGTCTCCATTGATTTTGGATGATCATTGTGCCAATTTGCTCGCAACGTTGTCATTATCATCATTATCATCGTGACATCATTAAGACGGTGAATTAGTCACGTAACTTTCGCGAAAAGGATCGGCTAAACGACGTGTCCGATACCTTCGACGATCCTAAAAACACAGACGTGTTAGGACGAACGCACGAGGAGGACAGCGGATAATTCTCGTACGTGTCCGGTGTACGTGTGTGTGTCGCGCGTGTTTGTGTGTGTCATCAATTGTGTGTGTGTTCGTCGAATCAGTGCTATTCGGTAGCGCGGGCTACCGGTGATCCAGCGGGTGAGTGCGATCGGAGTGCTCCAGTCGCTCGCGTGGGAAAGAGAGAGAGAGAGAGAGAGAGAGAGAGAGAGAGAGAGAGAGAGAACCCGAGGGTGCGCTCTCTTCGATGCGTGCCGCTTCCGGTTAACCGGAAGCGCCCGCGTGCGAATGCCCCCGAGATGCGTCCCACGGTGCGGTCGCCACGAGTGACCGCGACAGTGCAGCATCCAGTGCCGCGACCCACTCGGCCGAGTGAGTTCCGGCTACTGATTAATCTGTCGGTGTAATTAATCCGACTTGTGCGCGCCCGGTTCGTCGACAACCTCGTGAAACCATTTCCATCCTCGCATCCGGATTCGTAAACTAGTGACCCTGTGAGGGTGACGGAAAGGAATTGGTCCAATTATCTTGATTCATAAAAAGACAACAAGAAGAAATGAGAGAAGAAATAAAGTGACTTGATTGAGTGTTTAACATCGTTTCTTGTTTATCAAAGAATAATAAGCGTAAACAATCGACAAATCAACGGGACTCTCGAATAACGGTTTAAGAATGACGAATGATTTAAGACGTCCATGTAAAGACTTGTTGAGGTGGAATGTGATTTGACTTAATAACAGACTGATAGTTTCTATTTATCATACACAGTTCATTTTCTATCTTCCGCAAGACGATTTAAAGCTTCTGGTTTATAAAAAGTGATTCAGTGACCCAAGGCTAGTGCAGAGGATTTATTTTAATCCGATTGCTACTTCCCGAGAGAGAGAGAGAGAGAGAGAGAGAGAGAGAGAGAGAGAAAGAGAGAGTCTAAACTTCGTGTCCCAATTCGTCGAGAGTAATTCGAAGATGGAAGGCAAAGTTTAACTTAACTTAACGTACGAGTCTACATTGCCGTTGCTCGTTATTGACCGAGAACGATACGAAACTCCTGGTACATAAACAGTGACCTAAGAGAAACTAAGGAAATTTGTTTTACTTCAGTCACTATCCTTGTACGCTATCATTCAAACTTTGTAACTTGATTTAATAAGGCGATTTTGAGATAAGATACGAAGATAATTTAACTTATAAACGCACTGATTTCGTACTACATTTGTTTCAATTATTCAATCGCAGAACTGTAAGTTCGTATTCTTATTTATAAAGGATTATTTGAGTGGGAGATGAACGAAGATTGACCGAACTATTTCAAATCTGTGGTACAATTTATAAAAAAAGATTCTAGGCTGCAAAATAAAATTTAACTTTAATGCATATCCAAACTCGCTTTCCGATTCATAAGTGATATCTAAGTAATATCAAAGGATTACTGCAACCATTAACCGCTATTAATCGACGACGACCTCGAGAAAATCAACAGGCGACTGCGTCAATTACTCATCTCGTGAATGAATTTTTAAAGTGGAAGAAACCCAAGGGTCAGTCGTTACTTCACTTGAAATGAATATGTCATGAACGCGATGTTTGCACGCGCAGTGGCATTTAATGCGTGGTACAAGTGCACATTGAAATAAAACGTTCAAGTTGAGGAAAGCGATTAAGTGATTGTAAAGGAAGAGCAGGAAATACGTGCGACTCGATCACTACCTTCGTCGTGTCCCTTTCGAAAGGTCTCTAAATTGCGAAAGTTTTCGATTGCTATTAGATGAAGCAGCACGATCGTAAACAGGATTAATGCATTAAGAATTTTCATTTGTCGATAGTACTATGAATGTTGTATGAACCTGGTTTCTTAGCAAGAAGGAGAATTTTTTCTATCGAAGGTGATCGTAAACACCTTCGAGGTGGAGCATCGAATAGACGATCGAATACAGAATTTATGTGCCGTTTGATAAACGCTAATGGTTACAACATTTAATGCAGATAATAAATAACAGTGTATTAATTATACTTTAGTAATTAATGGATTGCATGATTGTGATCCTCATTCTTTTGTTCCAAGATAGAGATGTTATAGTGAAGAAACAATTAAAAAGTGAATCGCACACGATGGAATGATAATTGTGATTACGACTAATTAATATCTGGATAATTAACGCTTATC